>NC_085137.1:419179810-419426594 GCF_035046485.1 Aedes albopictus
TACATATTTCAAGTAACAGTCCGAGCTCTAGAATGAAATTGATCATCAATACAAGCTTTACTTTACAAAGCTGCTATGAACCAACTGCATTGATCGAAGAAAATCGCCTTCAAAATTTTACACTTCAAAAAACTTTGTAAGAAGCTTTTTCATCCCCAATAAATAAATTTATTGAAAGGCCATCTAACACTGAACACAGCATATGTTTTGTAATTAACAACTGTCTTTTATCCTTCCCTGTTGATCGCTGATGTGTCGTAAGTCCATTTGAGCTGGCACGCACGCCATTTCATTGGTGTTTCGTCTCATTCCAGAAATTCCTTTAGGCATTTATTCAGGAACTTCTGCAAGGATTCTTTCAGAAATTCCTCAAGGGACATGTCCAGGAGTTTCTCTTTCGTGAATTCTTCCGTGGACATCTTGCAGGGTTCAGATAGTTTTTTTTAGGATTTGTTCCAATAAATGCTTCAAGAATTCCTCCCACGATTCCTTCAGTTTTTTTTACAGATTTCCTGAATTTCTTCAGGAATTTTCCATATCTTCCTTCAGTGATTCTAGCATGGATTGCTCCAGAGAGTTTTTCAAGAATTCATGTATGGGTTTCACCAGACATTCCCCCGTGAATTTTTCCTAGGATATCTTTAGAAGTTCCTCCAGCGATTGTTGCAGTGCTTTTTTCGATGATTCCTCCCGGAATTTCCAGGAGCTCCTTAAATCATTGTACAAATCATTCTTTTGGGAGTCCATCCAAAGATTCCAACAATAATTCGGCCAAAAATTATTGCAGACATGGATGCCTTCATTTTTTTCCTACAGAAATTCTTCCAGAAATTTGTTAAGAAAGCTTTCCTGGGATATCCTAAGGAATTCATCATGGAATTGTTTCCGAGATTCCTCCAGGTTTTCCTTGCAGCATCCCACCAAGGATTCACCCGGGAATATCTTCTGTGTTTCTTTCAGAAACAACTCCAGGAATTATTTAAAGAAAAACAAACTACAAGGGCTCCCCCAGGAACACTTTTTAGAATTCCTTCAGGGGTTTCTTTCAGGAACTCCTCCAAAAAATAATCCAATACTTCCTCCAGGAACTGTTTAGGAATTCCCCTGGATTTCTCCTGGTGTTTCTTCAGGAACTGCTACAGGGATCCCCCAAGGAGTTCTTCCACGAACTCTTCTTAGAATTCCTTCAGGATTCCTCCAAGAATTCCATCTGCACTTGCTTCGGAAATTTTTACTGGGATTTCTCCATGATTTTTTTCAGAGATTCCTCTAAGAATTATTCCAGGGATCCTCTGGGAAATGTTGCAGTGATTCCCCTAAAAATTTATCCAAGGATTAATTCAGAAATGCGTATAGAGATTCCCCCCAAAAATTCCTCCAGGAAATCTTCTAGAGATTCCTCTAGGAGTATTTCTAGAGATTCTTCCGTTAATCTCTACGGGTATTCGTCTAGGATATCCTCCAGGGATTCCTCGAAGAATTTCTGCAGGGCTTAACTCGTGACTTCCTTCTGTGATTCTTTCTGGAACAACTTATTTTAAACATCCTCCAAAGCTTCTCCCACGAACACTTTTTAGGGTTCCTCCAGCAATTTCTCTTTGTATTTTTTAAGGAACTTTTCTAGGAATTGATTCAGTACTTCCTCCAGGAACTGCTTGGGGATTCCCTTAGTAATCCTTTTGAATTTTTTTTTCCGAGTTTCCTTCTGGAGTTTCTTCAGAAACTCTTCTAAAGATTCCTCCCGAATTTGTTCAAGAACTCCATCTGCGATTTCTTAAGGAATTATTTCTGGTATTCCTATACGAATTCCCTAAGAGATTCATCCACGAATTTCTTCAGGAATTCCTCCAGGAGTTACTCCAGAAAAGCCTTCAGGGATTCAGAAAGATTCAGGAAGATTCAGAAATTCTTCCAGAATTTTTTCTAGGAATACCTTCTGGAATTTTTCAAGAAATTCCGCCAAGAAATCTACCAGTATTCCCTCCAGGAGTTGCTACAGGCATTCCTCCAGGACTTGCACTACAAATTCCTCCAGGAACTTTTTTAGTGGTTTTTCCAGGGATTTCTTCAGGAATTCGTTCGAGGATTTCTCCAGGAATTCCACCACACGCTAAGAAAAAAATACTCTAAAATGAGCAATTTTTACACAAAACTGAGCTAAACTGGAACAGCTCAAAAAATGAGTAAATTGCATTTCCAGCGATAGCGCTGGCACAAGTGCATAAATCCAACCAATTTAAGCCGTATAATATTCTTCACATCAGCAAGAATATTATACGACTTAAACTGATGAGATTTTCGCACTTGGGCCAGCGCTAGCGCTGGAAATAAAATTTACTCATTTTTGAGTTGTCCCACTTTAGCTCTAAAATGAGTGAATTTTCTGACCGTGCAGAGATTCCTCTAGAAATCCCTCCGGGAATTTCTCAGGCGATTTTTTCAGAAATTTCTCCCAGAGCTCATCTAGAGATTCCCCCAGAAATTCATCCAGAAATTGTTGAAGGAATTCCTAAAGACATTCCTCCTAGAATTCCTTCAAGGATTCCGCCAGCAATTCCCAAAAGAGAACCTCCAGCATTTTCTCCAGGCATTCCTCCAGGATTTTATTTAGGAATTTCTCCAAGAACTATTCCAGGAAATTCTCCACGAATTACTCCAAGAATTTCTTCAGGAATTCCTCTTCAGAAATTTCTCTAGGAATTGATGCAGGAATTGCTCCTGGACATCCTTCAGAAATTATGTCAACAATTTCTCCAGGATTTTTTGCAGAAATTCTTCTGGAGATTTTTTCAGAAATTCTTCCAGGAATACCCTCAGAAATTTTTCAGGGATTCTTCCAGGAAATCCCCCAGAAGTTCCTCTAAAGATTCTTCCTGGAAATCCTCTAGGGATTTCTTCATAAATTCATCCAGGAAAGTCCTGGAGGAATACCATCAGTATTTTTTCAGGGTTTCCCCCAGGGACTTCTTTACAAACTTATTCTAGGATTCCCCCAAGGATTTCTTCGGGAATTCCTTCGAGGATTCGTCCAAGAATTCCTCCAGAAATTCCGCTAGAAATTCCTCCAGGATTTTCTCAAGGAATTTTTTCAGAAATAGAAAAATAATAGAACTGAAATAGACATTTCAGAATTCCTCTAGAAATTCATCCAGTAATTCTTCCAAGAATTCTTCTAGAGATTCCTCCAGAAATTCCCAAAGGAATACCTCTAGGAATTTCTCCAGGCATTCCTCCAGGATTTTATCCAGAAATTTCTCCAAGAATTTGTCCAGGAATTTCGCTAGGAATTGCCCCTGGACATCTTGCAAAAATTATGTCAGCAATTCCTCTAGGTATTTCTCCAAGAATTTCTTCCGAGATTCCATCAGGAATTGCTTAAGGGATTCCTCCAGATATTTATCCATGGAATCTGTTCAGGAAATTCTTTGAAGATTCCTCCAAGAAATACTGCAGGTTTTTCCAGGAAATCCTCCAGGGAATTCTTCAGAAATTCTTCAAGAATATTCTCCAGGAATACCTTCAGGAATTTTTCAAGGATTCCTCCAGGAATTACACCAGGAATTAATCAAGTAACTCCATCATAAATTATGTCTGCAATTCATCCAGGATTTTTTTCTAGGAATACCTTCTGAAATTTTTCCAGAAATTCCACCAAGAAATTGTCTAGCTTTCCCTCCAGGAATTGCTACAGATATTTCTCTAGGAATTCTGCTAAAAACTCGTCCAGGAACTTTTTCAGGGATTTTCCAGGCATTTCTCCAGGAATTCCTTCAGAGATTCCCCCAGAAATTCATCCAGAAATTGTTGAAGGAATTCCTCCTTAGATTCCTTCAAGGATTCCGCCAGCAATTCCCAAAAGAGATCCCCCAGCAATTCCTCCAGGCATTCCTCCAGGATTTTATCTAGGAATATCTCCAAGAACTATTCCAGGAAATTCTTCAGGAATTACCCCAAGAATTTCTTCAGGAATTCCTTCAGCAATTTCTCTAGGAATTGATTCAGGAATTGCTCCTGGACATCCTTCAGAAATTATGTCAGCAATATCTCCAGGAATTTTCCCAGAAATTCTTCTAGAGATTTTTTCAGAAATTCTTCCAGGAAATTCTCCAGGAATACCCTCAGGAATTTTTTAGGGATTCCTCCAGGAAATCCTCCTAAGATTCCTCCAAGAAATCCTCTAGAAGTTCCTCTAAGGATTCTTCCTGGAAATCCTCTATGGATTTCTTCATAAATTCTTTCAGGAAATTCCTGGAGGAATACCATCAGTATTTTTTCAGGGATTCCCCCAGGGACTTCTTTACAAAACTTCTTCTAGGATTCCCTCAGCGATTCCTTCAGGCAATTCTTCGAAGATTTATCCAAGAATTCCTCCAGAAATTCCGCTAGAAATTCCTCCAGGATTTTCTCAAGGGATTTTATCAGAAATAGAAAAATAATAGAACAGAAATAGAAATCTCCCAGAATGCCTCTAGAAATTGATCCAGTAATTCTTCTGAGATACCTCTGGTAATTCCTCCAGGATTTTATCCAGGAATTTCTCCAGGAATATCCCCAGTAATTTCATCAGGAACTCCCCCAAGATCTTCTCCAGGAATTGCTCCTGGACATCTTTCAGAAATTATGTTAGCAATTTCTCTAGGTATTTCCCCAGGAATTTCTCCCAAGATTCCATCATTGCTCAAGGGATTCCTCCAGAGATTTCTCCATAAAAAATCTCTTCTTTGAAAATTTGAGGAAATTCTTTGAGGGATTCCTCCAGGGATTTCTTCACAATTTTTTTCAAGGACACCCCCAGGGATTCCTTCAGGAATTCCTTCGAGATTTTCTCCAGGAACTCCTCCAGCAATTCCGCTAGAAATTCCTCCAGGAATCCCTCAAGGGAGTCTTTCAGGAATAGAAAAATAACAGAAATAGAAACAGAAATCTCTCAGAATTCTTCTGGAGATTCCTCTAGATATTCATGCAGTAATTCTTTCAAGAATTCCTCTAGAGATTCCTCCAGAAATTTCCACAAGAATTCCACTAGGAACTCCACCATTTATTCCTCCGGGATGTTATCTAGGTATTTCCCCACAAACTCCTTCAGGAATACCTCCAGGAAATACCCCAGGAATTTCTTTCGGAATTCCTTCCAGAATACTCCTGGCATCCTTCAGAAATTATGCCAGCAATTCGTCCAGGAATTTCTCCTGAAAATCCTCTTGGGATTTCTTCAGAGATTCTTTCATGAAATTCTCCAAGAATACTTTGAGGAAATTTTCAGGGATTCCTCCAGACATTCCTCCAGGAATTACTTCAGGGATTCCTCCACGAATTTTTCTAGGGATATTCCCAGAGATTCCAAGGGAAACCTCTAGAAATTCGTCCAAGGGTTCCTCCAGGACATCCTCCTGGAATTTCTCAGAGGATTTTTTTTCAGAAATTCTCCCAGCAATTCCTCCCATAATTCCTGTGGAGATTTCTTCAGGAATTTCGCCCGGAATTCTCTTCCCGGAATTCGCCCAAGAATTCACCCAAAAAATTGCTTAAGGAAATTCCAGGAATTCCTGCTGGGTCTAATCCAAGAATTCCTCCAGGAATTTGTTCAGAAGTCTCTACAGACGTTCCTCCAAGGATTCCTTCACATATTTCTCTAAGATTTCCTCAAGGATTTTTAAAGAGATTTCTTATGAAATTTTACTTGGGACTCCGTCCAGAATTCCTCCAGGAATTTCTTCAGAATTTTCTCCAAGGAATCCTCCAGAAATTTATCTAGGATTTCTTGTAGGATTTCCTCATGAGATTTCTTCGGAAATTTCATAATTTATCCCATAATTTATCCAGGCATTCGTACAGGTTTATTTTCTGAAATTCTTACAGAATTCTTACTTCTTCTGGAATTCAAAAATTCAAAAATTTCTGGAATCCAGCAAATAAGGTTGTGAGATAAATGGACGCATACAGGAACCAGGAAATTGTAGGTTAAGCAGATAAAAAGCTGTTTGGAAGCATTCTCGATCTAAAATATGCAGTTGTTCCAGCATGGAACAAAATTCAAGCATCTACCTATCAAAAGTAGATTTAAAGTATACCAAAAAGGTTGTGCTAGCATATTTGGGTCAAAAGAGACACTACTCATTATTAATGCTTTGTTAAATGCTTTGTGTAACTTTAATTATCAAGATTAATTTTTTGCTTGGATCTATTGTTATGCAACAAGGGAGTTTATGTTCATTGATTATTCTGATTCAGAGAGCACATAGTATACAGAAATTATTACTTTGAAGATGGCTACTCTAGATATCGAATGAAGCAAGAAAAAAACATCGATCAAATTCTTTTTACATTTCCGAATATCATAAAATATTGTTTGGATCTATAGTTATGAAACATAGTGTATTATCATTGCTGCTAATCTCATTCTCTACAGTAATTTTGGAAGGAGTTCTTGAAGCAATTCCAGAGAGAAATCCTGAAGGAGGTAAAATTGTTGGATTTCCCAGGCATATTTTCCTGCAATGCCTTCTGGAAGTAAAAAAAACTTCTGTAGATATTCCAAAAGAAACTATTGAGAATCTAGGATGGAACTCCTGTAGAAACCCCAGAAAAAATCCCTGGAAGTCCCAGAAGGAATATCTGAAGGAATCCTGAAAGGAGCGTTGATAGGATATGGATGGCAGAGCGCTCTGGTGCGTGGATGCTAGGCGTAAGGTGATAGAAATGTGTGTTTTGTTATTGCGACGCAGTTCGCATGATTGCATAACTCATAGTGCAGTGAAAGTTGGAAGGAAGTCAAACGGATTTTTTTTAACCCGTTCCTGGTCCTAGTGATGGCTATGAACGAACATATGAATGTACATGAGTTGTATAGGTAGGAAATACATATAAAGATACAAAATAGGAGGAAAGGGACGGGCCAGGGATTGAACCAAGGATCTTCTGCATACGAATCAGAAGCCGTAGCCACTAGACCACCAAGCCCATCATGTGTCTCTGAGAAAATAGTTGAAATTTCCATATTCTTTGTAATCATATCATATCATATCAATATACAGTATCGGACAATAAAAATGCACCAAAGCCGTTTTTCCATACAAACTAGTCAACTTTCGATAGCCATATCTCAATTATTTCTCAACCGATTGTATTCGGCCTATCTGTGACGAACTACAAAACATTTCAATTTTTGAAAACTATTGAAAAAATTCGGTGATAAATATTGATAGAAAAGTTACAGATAGGTTGAATTTTGACAAAAAAAAATGCACCAAGACAAAATATTTTTTAGCAAAAAATGCTGAAGTCAAATCATGTTGGTCTCTTCAGCAAATTTACTCATCACCACACAAGATACATATTTGCCGAAGACACCATAATGATATGATGTGACCATGTTTTGCTATAGCATTTTTTGTCTTGGTGCATTTTTATTATCAAAATTCAACCTATCTGTAACTTATGTATCAATAGTTATCACCGATTTTTTTCAATAGTTTTCAAAAATTGAAGTTTTTTGTAGTTCGTCACAGAAAGGCCGAAAACAATCGGTTGAGAAATAACTGAGATATGACAATCCAAAGTTGACTAGTTTGTATGGGAAAACGGCTTTGGTGCATTTTTATTGTCCGATACTGTATGTTTGTTTATTAGCTGTTAAGCATCAAATTGAAATGCATCAGTATCCGCTTCACCAAGAAGTTTATTTTAGCGGTTATTTAAGTATTGAGGGGCCCATATTCAAAGAGGTGTAAGTGACCATTTTGTCGATTTTTAGCTGAACATACCAGAGTTTTTAGGAGCTTTTTTAAGATTATTATTACGATGATTAGAAAAATTACAATAAATCGTATAAAATTTGGTCGATTTTGAAATTTCATACATTTTGCATGGGATGAAAAATAGGTGAAAAACTTTAAACCTCAGTTACTTGAAAGTAGGTTTTTGTCACTTACACCCCTTTGCACCCTCTTGGCACCCCTAATTTTCGTTAAAAGTGGGACAACCCATTGCCAACTGGTTGTCCTACTTTTAGCTGAAACTGAGTAAGAAAACAAAGGATTTTTCGATTTCTGGAGCTTTAATCATTATTCATAAATTCAATCATGATTAATGATTAATGAATAAGATTATTAAAAAATCATTAATCATAATCACATTTTTTTCGTTTAATCATTAATCATTAGTCTTAATCACACTGACCTGGCAATTTAATCATTACTCAGTAATCATAAGGACTGTTCATTTTATAAAGAGGACACCTTATTTGTGTGATATCTTTTTTATTTTTCAATAAAATCATTATCGTTTTTTTGCATAAATTTCCATAGCTATTCTACAGTGTAGGAAAAATATAACATTATACAAATTGTCCTTAGTTATGGAACTGAAGCGGTTTTCGTTAAAACTCAATAAAACCCCATTTCTCAAAATTCTACACAACTTTCCACATACATAACTTTAAAATTTTCATGAACTTTTAATGTGTTGGGATCTAATACTATTCTTCTAAAGGTAGAGTGTAATAGTTGGTCAGTAATACTGCACCAAGCATTATACAGCTTGATATAGTGAGTTGCCTGGTTATCAATGAAATTGACAAAAAATACTTATTTAAGTCCAGTGATGCAATAACACTACGGAATCAGTTAAAAATTTGTCCAGTATAAAAGAGAATCGCATTCTAAATGATACCGAAGAAAAATATGCTTTAAAGTACATTCTTCATCATAAATTTAATACTTAATGATGGCTATAATGAAAAATTGCATACTTTTTGCTCCATAAATGCAAGTTTTTGATTCTAGAGAAGCTTATTATTTTTTATTTTCAGCAAGGTCTGACCCTATGTAATTATATACCTTATTTGAAAATAACTACATGTTAATTTTTATTTTCGACATCATTGTTACGTTGTATTTGCAATAGAGTACATCGTTATTTAGAAGAACCTTCAAAGAACGAAGCGGTTTTATCTCCGCTAACTGCCATGAAGCACAGTAACCAAACCAACAATGCTATCAAGAAGCGATTTTCTGCATTTGAATTTGCATTATTAGTACTTTCGACTAGATCCATTGAAAACATTCAAAATTTAATATTTTTATACATTTTTGTTTAACAAATAAATTTTATTCTGAAAATCGAGTCCAATTTGTAACTTTAATATCTCAACAACCATAATTCCGATTAGGTTTATATTTTGCCAGAATATGTATCACTCAAACTGCTGCAGCATGGCAAACACTTTTTTGCAATTAAAAACGATACACCGATGTTTTACAGAAATTTTGTGTTTATCTTTAGTTTTTGGGAATTGAAAAATTGATCTCTCGAAACACTTTGCCACATTTCTATGAAGTTCAATAATTTTAAACCAATTTATTTATGGTTATTATCTGCTAATATAATGTACTGAACAACTTACCAAGGCTGCTCAAATTTGAACTACGCGTTTTCTTTTTATAGCCTTGCAAAGTTGTCCTCTTTATAAAATGAACAGTCCTTAATCATAAGAAAACAAAGCATTATTCATTCTCCATAGAAAATTATTCACCATATAAAATATATGATCAATTTTAAATTAGCTTAAATGTTGTTCTGAAGACTGAAACCTTTTTTTATGAAGTTTATTTCTATGCACTTCCAATTTATGTACCTTTTTTATGCCTTACAACATTGTGTATAAGAATATGTAACAATAACGGTAACTATGCCAACGGTGGTCAGGGGACGTTTATTGGGACCAGCAAAATGAGGTTGCAGGGGTCAAAAAGGGGTTTCAGCGGGGTACCAAACCAAGCGATCTCGGGAACGTTTCAGGGGGCTTAGAGTTCTCTCAGGGTGCTTCAGGGATTGCTGGAAGTCTCAGTATTGATTCAGGGTGTCTCAGGGGAGTTTCAGGCAGTCTCAGGTGGATTCCATGGGAGTTCTAGCGGGTCTCAAGGCGTTTCAGGGGCATTCCAAGGTACTAGAATGTACCAGGAGGTCCTAATGCGTTTAAGGTGAATATAGAACAAAGTCACACAATGCATTTTGAAAAGCACAAATCTGAAGAACCAAGTATCACACTAAGCTAAAAAGTTGATCGATTGGTCACCACCTGCGGATGTACCTGGAGGTCAGGCTGGGGACATTGGTTTTCGGAACAGGATTTCGGGCTTTTCTGGGGGCATTAAAGATATGACGAAGCCACGTCTCGAATTTTCAAAAGCACAAATCTGAATAGCCAGGAATCGGTTTGCGCTGAAAAGTTGATGGTGGCCAATCTATCAACTATCCAGCGCAAATTGATATCCGTTTATTAAGTTTTGTGCTCTTGAAAATTCGTAATGTGGCTTCGTCATATCTTCAGAAAGTTTCAGAGAATTTCCGGCGGGTTTCAGAAGCGTAATGCAGACGTTTTGGAGGGTGCCAGGAACGTTACATGGGGCCGACGAAGATCTAAGGAGATTTCGGGAGTATTTCAGGAAATTTCAGAGGATTTTTGGCATATTTACGGAGGTGTTTTCGATAGTTTCGTAACGTTTCAGATGCGTTACATGGGGTCGTTTTAGGGGAATTTCGGTGGCATTTCAGGAGGCTTCAGAGAATTTTTGACGGGTTTTAGAGGCGTTACATAGGCGTTTTCGGTGCTTTCGGAGAGTCTCAGGTGATTGATTGATTGATTTGTCTTTATTAGAGAGACTTTCATTAGTCTCAGGTGAGTTACATGGGGTCAATGGGAATGCCTTGAAACATTGAAAAGCCCCTAAAATTCTAAAATGTTCTTGAAACCTCTCTGATATGTCCCTAACTGAAATGCCTCGAAACGCGTCTCCGAAGTCTCCGTAATTCCAGTGAAACGCTCTTGAAATCATGATAATCAATTTGAAAAAAAAATAGTTAAACCTCTTAGAACGCCTCCAAATTTCTCTGAAATGCCTCTGGCATGCCTCTGAAATGCCCTGAAATGTCTCTAAAATTCCCTATATATGATTTAAAATTCCATAAAATTCTCGTAAAAATTTTGAGGGCAATGTTTACTTTTTGCATGAAAATGTGTGAGGTTATGTTTGTAATGCAAGCCTCTATTGAAAGTTACCTTTAAAGGGCTCGTTTCAACTTCGTACGTGCTGTACAAAAAGATAGGACAAATGGGTAATAGTCAAGTATGTAAGCATTCTGCTTCAAAAGTACTTGAGCGGTTCGCAGATGGCAAGTACAATGTAACACAGGTTACGTCTACCTTGCAATTTGAATGGAGGTAAGGAAAAGTAACGCTTTCCCGCATACTAGATCAGTTGTTGAAAGTACTAGTAGAAAATGGCGCTGTCCATAAACTACGTAGACTCATTTTTGGCCACCTTAGATCGCCCCCCCCCCCTCATAGACTTTTGTTTATACAAAATTTTCGCTCCCTCCATAAGAGTCTACGTAGTTTATGGACAGGCCCAAGGTGGAATTTTACTTGAGCGCTACTTAGGAACAGGAAACTTTCTTTTGTATTTTCAAATATATTCTAAATAACTTAGATCTAGTTTATCATTAATCATTTCCAGTTTTTTGTGATTGATTAATCATGATTAATCATGATTTTTAATCAATGAGTCAGTTAAATCATTAATCATAACCACTAATCACAGATAAAACCAAATATAATCATTAATCATAATCATCAATCATCCTATAAATCAAATTAATCATTAATCTTAATCATTAATCACCGAAATTGAAATGTTAATCTTCAATGGTTGATCATGATTAATTTTTTTTTTGTTCATCATGAACGCTCTTGAGTAAGACCAACTCAGTCAATGAGTAAACAATTTTTCTTGGTGCACGGGCTTATGAATGATTGAAAAAAAAAACAATGATCGGCCGTTTTGAAGGTGAAGTTTATTCTGAAGATTAACGATTAGGCAAGTGATGTTTGCACAGTGTGTTACTGTTGGGAGATACTATGGAATGGTATCAGAATCGATTTGATTACATTTTAGGGATAGATCCTTTTCCAATGTTATCGCAAGAATTAGTCTCTCGTTCTATCCTAAATCTCCAACCCCGTTCAGGCATTCCTTGAACACCATGGATTTCAGGTTGTGTACAAAAGTAATAACACGTTGAAAGACCTTTTATGCAACTTGAAAGACCGCAAGCGAATACCGTGTCAGAACTGCCCTACGGTGTAGGTACATTGCACAAACTCGGAGATTGTTCAAAATTTGCCTTCGTGAGCATAAACAATCTTTTTTTTTTTACTTATTCGTTTATTTGGAAGGCTCGGGCGCCACATGGGCAAAACTGAGCCGAAATCATTTGTTTTTACATTGATTTAACATTTTACAATTTATTTCTGTCTTAATACCACAGACAAACAGACGTAACATCTAGAACAATTTTCATGAAAATCCATCGCCAATTTCACACTACCATCACCTGGTGGAAATATGTCTCGTAACACTGCGTTGTGCAATATCGTCAACAGAAGGTGCAAGTGTGAAACGTCAATCGCTAAGAAAATCGATGCGCGCGCCTCTGGTTGTGAAAGCCACAACCATGAAGATTTAAAACGATCGTTAAAAGCGTGGTCGATGGAAATTTCGCCAGTGTTACGTCTGTTTGTCTGTGTTAATACTATGTTAGTTTGGGAGATAAACAGTCTTGTTGCCATGACTTTTTGTAATTATCCTACCGTAGAATTTTATTTATTTTCCTGGGATTACTCCTGGAGTTCTTCCTATAATTCTTACCAGAAATTGTCCCGGGATTTAAGGAGTTCCTTTTGGGATTTATTTTGGGGTTTTTTTTCCAGGAGTTTCTATGTAAGAAATTCCAGGAGAAATTTGGTAAGGAATCCAGGTAAAATCTTGCGAGATTCTCCGGGAAGACTTATTGGGACATCTCTATAGAAGCTTTGAAAGAAATCATGATAAAAACTGGAACATTTCGGAAAACAATTCTTCGAGTAATCATGAGAGGAAATATTAGGCAAACTCCAGTAAAACAAATCCCGCAAGAAACTCCAAGAGAAATCGCGGAAAATTCACTGGAAAAAAAAATTCCAGCAATAACTTATGCAGAACTCTCGCAAAAACTCCGGAAGAAACTGTTGGAAAGCCATCCCAGATTCTTAACGAGAAATTTTTTGGATACATTTTGGAAGGATCACCTGAAGAAATTCATCGAGAAACTGTGGAAGCTTATCAGGAAAACCTTTGGAGGAAATCCCGGAAGAATTACTGTAGACAACCCGTTAAAATCCTGGAAAAAATTCTGTTGAAAATCCCAGGAACAGCTCTTATTACTCCCGGCAGAAACTAGGAAAGAAAAACATCTGGATGGAAACTTGGGCGAAATTCTTAAAGAAATCCGGTAATACTAAAACCTCGGCGAACCGGATTTTTTTAAATGAATTAACTACATCGGCTGTTTTCCTACTCTCCGCATCGACCAATGTTGCGCTAGCTTCTATGCGCGAAAAATCGCTAAAAGAAAATCGCAAAAATATTGTATGGCGAATAGCATCTAAAGGCAAACTTATCGAAGTGGAATACATTATTCGAAAAAATATTTGGTAGTGGTTTTGCACAATGGTGACTACTATTAAGCCTACCAAATATTTTTTCAGTAAAATCTTTCTATTTCAAATAATTCAAGATGCTTTTCACCATACAAAATAAAATGGATTTACTCCTGCTGATCAACTGTGGGTGTGCGCCAAGCGGGTAGTCCATTGAATTGAATTGAAAGCACTCTGAGTGAAACCGCGGGAACAATGCATAGAAAGTATTGCGGTAGAAATTCAAGAAGAAATCCCGAAAGGAATTTAAGGATGAATCTTTTATACAATTTTGGAACAAAAAAATCCCAGAGGAATTTTAGAATGAATTCTGGACAGATAATACTACATACAGTCGACTCTCCACATGTCGATGTTCTACATCTCGATATCTCTCCCTATCTCGATGGTTTGATCGGTCCCTTCAATCTGCATACATTTTACCTCTCTGTTGGTCGATATCTCTTTATCTCAATATCTCCAATAGAAATACTAGTTATTCTACTATATCTCCCTAACTCGATCTCGTTCGTTCTTCTTCTAGATTTTCTCTCCATATGTCGATATGCCCATATTCGCAGGTAATGCTAGATCTCGTTTTGTGGGTGCAAACATTCTGGGAAAGCAAAGTGACATCTGTTTGTTGACGGGTTTTCCTACACGGAGAAATCAAACTACCTAATTTTTGGGTCGATTTTACTCAAAGCTGAGTATATCGAATAAACTAGTTACCCAAAATTAGGTTGTTTTCCCTCTTTCCCTCACCGATGTTATCAAAAACAAACAGAGATGCATCTACCCAACGGGGGTCCTTGAGCCCAATAAGCCAATTTTGGGTAAATGCAGGTTTACTCAAATTTGGGTTGAATGAGGGGGGGTCTTGGGTTGAATTTACCTTCTCTTAAGTAAATGTTTTTGCTGGAGGTGAAGGTAATTTACCTAGTGTGAGTTTAATCGATTTACTCAAATTTGGCTTATTGGGCCGAACTATGGGATTGCGTCAAAAGAACTCAATTTTGGGTAGTTTGGCGGCTCCGTGTAGTTACGGAGGATTTTTCAATCTAGTGTGCATTACAAATTTGTTCTGCATTGCAATCTCTCCCTATCTCGATGGTCCCTTCATTATCGAGATGTAGAGAGTCGACTGTAACATGTTCTAATCTAGAAGTACTATTTACTACCAAAATATGGTAAATAAAAAGTCGTCATGTTTGTCACCTTGTCAGCCAAACCAACCAAAGTGATTTTCATCCTTTTTATCATATTCTAGCGAATACGAATAAGTAACAAATTTGAAATTACAGACTTTATGCAAATTGCGGCCTGGTTTCATTGCGAATTACCCATTTCGGCACCAACATTTCAAAAGGGCGTAACTGCATTTTGAAACAAACCGCTCTTTCACATCTGTGGGTCATATTTTAAGTTTCCCACGAAATTCACAAACATTACTAGACAGAGAAATTGCTCTTCTTTCCTATACTGGCGGTGATTTGCATGGCGGCATTGAAATACGATCCACAGATGTGAAAGAGGGGTTTGTTTCAAAATGCAGTTACGCCCTTTTGAAATGTTGGTGCCGATTTGTGCATTTTGTAGCATACTTTCCTGCCTGTAACAACGCAAAAACGAAAGTCAATTTCATTCAGTTGGCATTTAATCGAACCAATTTGTTCACACTCATCATCGAACAACATTCTAAGGCTAGTAGTACACAGGGTCAAATATTTGACAAGGAAAGAACTCAAGAAACAACATCAGTTTGACACTAATGAAAATTTGATCGAGTCAAACAAGATGTTTGAGCATTGGTTTCTTTTCGGACAAATATTTGACCCTGTGTACTAGCAGCTTAATAAATGCACACACCCATCCCATCAACTTACCTCCACCTCCTGCTGCGGCTCCGTTCCGCTTCACACCTCGACCGTTTCCATTTTTCACCGTTTCAACGGCTTCCACGCCACCCCCGCCGATTCGATTTTCCCCTGGCTGGTTCAGTCCTTCCCCTCCTTCCAAATCCTCTTCCTCTTCTTCGTCGTCGCTAGCGGCAGCGGAAGTGGAAACAACCGTTTCCATGCCTTCGTACCGATCGCTGAACTCTGGCACCGTTAGGAAGTTACATTTGGCATACTGGGACTTTGGCCTCGTGTTGGCATTTGCTGAACCGGCGCCATTGGAAGGGGGACCACTCGAGTCCGTGGGGGCGGCCGAACGGGCGGTTCGATTTCCCTCTGGATCGGTGGGGTCACCCAGCAGACCACGTCGAGCCGGAGAACTTTCCTGCACTTTGATGGTAATGTTGCTGTCGTGCTGCTGCAGATGGGACGAGATCAGAGTTTTCCCGGCTCGAACGGAGCTGGGCTTCACGAGAGATTTGGATGATCTGGTTCGCGTGGATAGGGATTTTGGTCCAGTGATGGCACTTACGCCAGAAATGTTACGAAGTATAACGGTTTGCTTTTTGACTTGTTGGACATTGTTGTTGGCGTCGGTGCCCTTACCGAAGCCCAAGTCTTCGCTGGATTTGTGTCTATGGCAGGTGTCCCGAGTGGCAGTCGTGTTGTTGTTCACGTCCTCCGAGCTGGGGAATTTCTGATTTATTTGAGGAAGTGTTTTAAATGCTCTTGTTTCCAGCCGGGGTATACCACTTTTTTGTACTTTCCGAGGCGTCTTATCTAACGTAGCTGCCGGTGTTTTTACCACCGGGGCAATTTCCATGTTTTCGTATCTGTCCACTCCAGTTGATGGACGCAAATGGAGAACAATTTTCGTACTGGATTCTTTAGTTTTGGCTTGCCGGAGTTGCGCCTGCTGGCTTTGTAGACGGTTGAGCTCTTGACAAGAGCTCTGGAGGTTCATGCCAGCGGGGACGGAAGCTTGGCTGACTAGAGTTCCGTTCACATACTGAAGAGTTCCATGGGAAATGCGTTGCTTTTGTTGAGCGGCATTTGTCGGCATGGCTGGAATGTTGTTGTCTGGAAGGGAGAACCGCACCTTGCGGCTGCTTTTGAGTGGCGAATTTTCCATTGCGTCGGATGGTTCTGCGAAAATGGATAAAATGATAATGATATACTAAATATATTAACCATATCTGTTCTAATTTTACATACTAAAAATTATTAAATATAATATAAAAAAAAACCTTTAATATTATTATTAAATATTAAATATTATATAAAAAAATTGGTGATTTCTTCGGTAAACATTTATCACTAGGGATAGTGAAAATAGCAAAAATGTAACAACATATTTTTCTGGCATTCCTGATCACAGCCAATTTCGAAGAAAACGGAGGCCAGGAAAAGAATTAAAATGATTCCCAAAATGAATGTTCGAAGGAGAACTGATATGCTAGAGATTGCTAGGATCGATGAAGAAGTCATCCATTAATCAATATCGATATGTGTCAACATATGTTCCTATAGTTCCTATTATTACATATCCTGAGCCTATTCTAAATTTTATTCTTTTGATTGATAATGGTATCAATATCCACCTCTGTGCATCACAAATGAAACGACTATTGTATAGCCAAAATATAATGCTCCACTGGTGTTTTCCACCATCGGATTTGACGTCATCTGCATTGCGGAGCGCAAAAATTTAGCCGATCATCGAATGAATCCGTGATCAAAGAATGATCGCCACGTGCCACACTATACGACTCGCTACGCCGCCAACGAGTTTGTGATTTTTCTAAGCATATGGCATACCTTTTGCGCTGGTGGCTGACGAAAAACGGAGGGCGTTTATTTGCAAACGGTGTACGACTGTGAAAATAAATTGATCTTCCAGGCTATTTTATGCGGGATTTGGACTGATCGGACCCGGAGGAGGGATGGTGCGGAGTGATATGTGAGATCGTTCGAGCAAATTGATCTTGGGATTGACGGTGATGGAAATGGATTCCATCGAATGCACAGTAGCGTATTGGGATTATGGGAAAAGACTTTGCATGTCAAGTAAAAAAATGAATGAAAAGCTAATTGCAAAATGATCAACGTTGTATTTTACGATAAAAAAATCATATAGCCTGACCCGAATGATCCATTTGATTAAAGGGTCGTAAACTAATCAAAAAAAATCATATGATTGTGAATGGTAATTTCTCGATTTTTGCTTAGGCTTACCAAGCCAAGTGAAAATTACAACGTTTGATTACTCTGATATTTATACAGGCAACAGAAACACGTATTTAATGAACAAATTGAGATTCAAATTATGAAAAGAAATCCACGTGCTCAGGTGGGAATCGAACCCACGACTCCCAATTCGATAGACGGGCGCTTCTTTCCTGCAAGCTACGGAGCCACTTGGCCTTCTCCGTCCCTAATGCACATTGTTTATGCCTTTCCACAATCCAAATCCCTTTCGGATGAAATTAGATGAACATCTACACGTCTCTGTTTTATTTTCATAATTCAAATATCAATTTTATCAAAAAATAAAAAGAACATCGTGTTAAGTACTGTAAAGCCCATATAGCCGAGGCGGTAAACGCACGGATATTCAGCATGACCATGCTGAGGGTGACGGGTTCGATTCCCGGTCGGTCCAGGATCTTTTCGTAAAGGAAATTTCCTTGACTTCCTTGGGCATAGAGTATCTTCGTGCCTGCCACACGATATATACATGCAAAATGGTCATTGGCAGAGGAAGCTCTCAGTTAATAACTGTGGAAGTGCTCATAGAACACTAAGCTGAGAAGCAGGCTTTGTCCCAGTGAGGACGTTACGCCAAGAAGAAGAAGAAGAAGTTAAGTACTGTTCCTTTGAATTCCACTAAGAATTTGCATCCTTTGACAGATACGTCAAGTCGAGTCAAGTACAAGACACTGAAGACGACCTTACAGTTGAAGTTGAAATACGTATCTATCAATGGATGCAAATTCTTAGTGGAATTTAAAGAAACAGTACTTAACACGATTTTCTTTTTACTTACAGATATTCCCCTAACAAGCCCAGGTTAATCATCATCATCAATTTTATCATCAACACGTATACCATTCCTGTAGTAACTCTAGATAAATGTTTGGAATAATCATTTAAGTTCCTGGTTAAATTGACAAATTATGGAGTCTGGTATGTCTTAACGAACTTTTATGAAATTATAATTCTTGCAATTAACTACCTTTGAGATTTCAAATATGCCAGTCTGATATCATTTATAAGCGATTAATTCATACATTTCTTCAGTTCATGACGTTATTCCTTGCCCCAAAACACAAAATGTTTTATCATGAATTCTTTAGGAAGAGCAAATACTGCTGTAGTTTGTTTATTAACACATTCCACACGTTACGTTTTGAGCAAGAATCAAACTTTTGCTTCCAAAAATGGTTATGTTGTTAAATACATGCTAACCAGTATATCAACCGATGCTTTCTAATTGGAAATTGGACTATTTTACTTCGAAAGAAACCAAGAAATGCAGCGTAACAGGTCACCATCGCAAAAAATGACAAATTTTGATTGAGCGTCAAGAAATTTACTACTTTCGAGTACTATTAGAAGAATATAAATAATATTCTTCATTTTGGTGCAAGAAAATCAACATCAACAGCAAGAGCCCGTAAATATCATTCGATGAAGCTCACCCAGACAACCAGTAATCGCATAAGATGTTACATAAGATGATAAAGTGGAGGCCATATGCGTGCATGCCTCCATTTAGGCGAACCTATGTAAAATGTACGCATATCGCCTGCACTTTAAGGACAGACTTGTTAGAATCCCAAAATGGCCGCCACAATGGCCGACTTTGGCACCTACTCACGATTTCGAAAGCACAAATCTCTTCGTAAACAAAACTAGCGCACCTGAGCTTCTTATTTTAAGCTTATTACATGTGAGCAAGAACAGAATAATAAAATGCACTGTTGTTTGAAGCTTGCTTCTTGAGAATTGTGCGTCTGAAGTTCTGATGCACTGCTGAAGCGGGATTTCAATACGTTTGTCCTTAACATCTTATTCAACATCTTATACGATCACTGGTTGACTGGGCACAAACCGCGATGTATAGTGCGTGGAATGTATTCATAGAAGAAACACTTACCTTTTTTAAGTTTCTCAGAAGTGGGATTCGATTTCAGGTCCTAGGTGTAGAAGGAACTTACATTATCACACAATTGCCGAAAGGATCATTTCAATTTTTTACACATTTTTGTTTACTATGTATCAAACCAGGGTCTGTGCTTTCCACTTTGTTCACATTGAAAGCCAATCAGCAGCAAACATGTATCGCTTGTCAGCGATAATAGCGGCGTACTGGTCGAGTCACACCGGTCAATCGTTCCCCATTCGCATCTCCACACCGGCGATGTGATTCGTTAATCGTGAGTGACTGTACTGTTATATTCTTTTTCCATGTTTCCGAAAAATATTTACTATTTTTATGCTAATCTAGCATACAACAACAATACACTAAAAATGTTAACATTTCAAAAAGTTTGCAAAAGTTTGGGGTCACCCCCTCAAAAATATGAAAAATGCTATTCGATCATATCTCAGTCATCTTTCATTGAATCGACCCGTTCTTGAACTCTATCGAAAGATAAAGAGTTAGATTCGATTCGTATTTGGGTACTTATCACAAATTTCACATGAAAGTTTTAGTATAAAAACTTTTCCTAACTTACATGGTTTTCCTAAAACTGTACGAAAAATAGTTTTCCGTATAATTCAAAATTGGGTCGACCAAATTTTGAAATAAAAGTTGCATTAGAACCCTCTTTCTATCCTCTTCGAGAGCCATTCATTAGATTTTAGCGGAAAAATTCATAACATAGTTTCCACGTCACCGTGCAAAAGTTTGGGGTCATCTTCCAAATAAAATTGGAGTCGGATTTTCATTCAAATCGTCATTTATTTTGGTACAACTCCAATTTCTCTCCTTGGTAGTTGAAAGGTATCTACCAACACAAGGCACTACACCGACTTTTCTAGATTACGGCAGTTCGCTCCTCTCTCTCCAACTATGATCCCGTCTGTAATTCATCCGGCAATTGCACTATTAATCTTTTCAGGTGTTTCACCAGAAACTTCTCTATCATATTCACATGTTTTTGTCGAACTTCCGTCAAAAACTGAGAATCTGTAAATAAAAGAAAATCGCGTTAAGTACTGTTCCTTTGAATTCCACTAAGAATTTGCATCCTTTGACAGATACGTATTTCGACCTCAACTGTAAGGTCGTCTTCAGTGTCTTGTACTTGACTCGACTCCGAGTCAAGTACAAGACACTGAAGACGACCTTACAGTTGAGGTCGAAATACGTATCTGTCAAAGGATGCAAATTCTTAGTGGAATTCAAAGGAACAGTACTTAACGCGATTTTCTTTTATTTACAGATATTCCCCTAACAAGCCCAGGTTAATCATCATCATGAGAATCTGTGTTATCCTAATAAGTGTTATCCTAATAAGTATTTACACAGGTCTTTATTAAAGAATATTTTGGGAGTGTGCGGTGGCTTCGCAGCTAGTGCGCATGCCAAAACAGATTCGCACACGCATGTACTCATCTCAGAACCAGTGGTTCAGTAGATCCATGCTTCGTACGTTGTGAACACTTAACTTCAAAATTGGCCTCAACGTTGCTGCAATGATAACATATGACCGCGGTGTATGAGACCAATTTTAATTGTGAAGTAAGTTGTTCATACGAATGTGATATTCAATTGATTTTTAGTTATATTTTTTTACATGATTAGGGAAGACTGGGGAGACTTGATCCCTTTTTCTTAACTTACCTGAAACTTTGAGAAAAAAACACAAAACTAGATCCGATTTCCGTACAAAATGGCAGGTGAACATCTATTGCAAGTTTATACACAACAGAAGGACTTTAAATTATTGTAAATGTCTTCAAAACTGTGCTTTTATGGAGGCATGTCTTATGATGTATTTTTCAAAAATGGGTGACACTTGATCTCCCTTTGAGCACATGGTTTATTTAAAAGCAAAATAATTCCAGAGTCTTCCTATTCATTTTCTTTTCGAGTTTTCTTGTATTTCCGATGAATATGGAGTGTTTGAAACTGTAAGATTTCCCTAATTTTTTAAGGATATGCCGGATTTTGAAAATGGGGAGACTTGATCCCCCTTTTCTTGGTTTGTACTCAAGTTATTATTATCTAACACATTTTATCGTTGAATAGACTAGAACTCCAAGTAAATAGATTTAGCGTACACTCAATTATTCGCGGGGTTTTCTCTAGCGAAAAGAGATGGTGTGAACCGATTGAGATGTAAGCTAATACTAATCATGTTCAGTTTATTAAAATTCAATCAGTGGTACATTGTCTGCTATTGTAAGTGTGGATGGTATGATTGGTACAATAGTGTGTTGTGTCGAGAGAAATTTGAGAGCTATTGCAGGTACTATTGATGATAGCTGTCGGTGTAGTGGAGGACCTTTCGGTCGTGGATGCAGCAGCCTGATCGGATGCTGTGGATGTCGCACTGATTGGAGATGCAACACAGTTGAAGCTGATGATGCTACAGTACTCCCCTCCTAGACTAGGTTTCCTTCTAGCGATAACGGAGTGGAATAACGACTCGTCGACCAGAACGAGTGACCCTAGTCGATGGAGTCGTGGCGGATGTTGTGGCTGCCGAATCTGGTGCACTCGGTGAATCCTGATCGTCCAGTGTGTAGGCGGGCTTCAGGCGGTCGACCGAAACGTTTACTGTCCGCCCCTTGATGCATACGCTGAAGAATTTTTCACCTCGGCTTACCACCTCGAAAGGTCCTTCGTAGGGAGGTGATAACGATGGCCGAATCGAGTCGTTGCGCACGAAGACGTTCTTGCACGATTGAAGGTCCTGGTGAACGAAGAAATTGCGGCTGCCGTGCCACGCTGTTTCTGTCGGGCGTAGATTGCTCATCGATTTTCGGAGGTTTGCAACAAATTCGGTTTCGTTTCGGCCCTTCGAACTTTCGACGAAAAACTCGGATGGTATTCGGAGGGTTGTTCCGTAAACCATCTCGGCCGGAGATGCCTTGATGTCTTCCTTGTAGGTTGTTCGCAGGCCAAGCAAGATCATCGGCAGATGTTCGCTCCAATGATCGGGATCGTGGCAAAGGATGGCTGATTTCAAGGTCCTGTGCCACCGTTCGATGATACCATTCGATTGGGGGTGGTATGCCGTCGTGCGTAGGTGGGCGGTTCCAAGCATGCGAGTCAGTTCGGAGAACAGCGAGGACTCGAATTGCCGTCCTTGGTCGGTCGTGACGTAGGCTGGGACACCAAACCGAGCAATCCACCCGGTGACTAGAACTTCAGCAATCGTTGGCGCAGTCATGTCCGGTATGGGAAACGCCTCAGGCCACCGAGAGAATCGATCAATGTAAGGCAGTAGCGATGTCCTTTGCTTGGCGGAAAAGGTCCAACAATGTCGATGTTGATGTGGGAAAATCGACTGTCGGGCGCAGAGTAGCGGGACACTGGCGATTGCGTGTGGCGAGTCACCTTCGATCGCTGGCACTGGAGGCAGCTCCTGGCGAAAGCAATGCTATCCTTGCGGATGCTGGGCCAAACGAATCTCTCCGTCATCAATTTGGCCGTTGCACGCGTTCCAGGGTGCGACAGCTGATGGGTAGCTTGCAGAGCGACGTTACGGAACGGTTTCGTCACAAAAGGGCGAATGCGATCGCCTGAGCAATCACAAAGCAATTGCTTCGTGCTGCCTGGAACGGTAAAAAGCTTTAACTTTAAAGAGGTTTTTGATTTACCTTGCTGAATATCGCGAAGCTCGTCGTCGGTCTTCTGGTTATCAGCAAGCGCGTCGAGGGTGATCGAGGGTGATCGAGGGTGCAGATTGGATGGCAGCGATGCGGGAGAGCAAGTCCGCCACGATGTTTTCCTTGCCGACTATGTGCCGGATATCCGTCGTAATTTGCCCAATGAAGTCCAACTGGCGAGCTTGTCTGTTTGAGGCTTTATCGAGCTTCTGACGAAAGGCGAAGATGATTGGCTTGTGGTCCGTATAGATGTGGCAGCTTCGTCCTTCCAGCATGAACTTGAAGTGCCGCACAGCGAGGTAGATGGCGGTCAGTTCACGGTCGTAGGTGCTGTAGCGAAGCTGGGCTTTGTCGAATTTCTTCGAGAAAAAACCCAAAGGTTGAGCTTGCCCATCGACGATTTGGTGCAACACTGCACCTGCAGCAATGTCCGAGGCGTCGACCCAGAGCGACAGTTCGGTGGATTTGGCGGGATGCGAAAGAAGCGTTGCTTGGGCGAGCTGCTGCTTGCACCGCTCGAAAGCTGTGCGGGTTTCATCACTCCAGGTCAATGGTGTACGATCGTTGCGCTTGTTGCCGGGGGTCATCGCCAGCAGCGGAATTTGAGCTTCGATCGCATTTGGGACGAATCTTCGGTAGAAGTTGATCATCGCCAGGAAGCTTTTCAACTCCTTCACTGTAGATGGTAGCTTGAAATTCTGGATGGCCTCCACACGATCAGGAAGCGGGCGAATCCCTTCAGCTGAGACGGAATGTCCCAGAAAATCCAGTGCTTCGCGGCCGAATTCGCATTTGGCAACGTTTATTGCCAGGTTGTGCTGCTTGAGCCTCTCAAACAGCTGACGAAGATGGTCCCGATGCTCTTCGGGCGATGACGAGGCGATGAACAGATCATCGATGTAGGGGAAAATAAAATCCAATCCACGAACGACTTCGTGAATGAGCCGTTGAAAGGTTTGGGCCGCATTCCTCAATCCAAACGTCATGAACGAAAACTCAAACAGCCCGAATGGCGTCGTGATGGCCGTTTTTGGAATGTCGTCGGGATGAATTGGCACCTGATGGAACGCCTTCTGCAAGTCAACTTTGGAAAAAATAGTTTTACCTTGCAAAATGGTCGTAAAGTCCTGCAGGTACGGCAGGGGGTATCGATCCGGAACGGTCTGGGCATTCAACGCACGATAGTCTCCACATGGTCGCCAGGAGCCGTCTGCCTTCTTCACCATATGGAGCGGGCTGGCCCAGTTGCTGCTGGACGGTCGGCAGATTCCTAGCTTCATTAGGTGCTCGAATTCAGTGCGCGCTGCTTCGAGTTTGTCCGGTGGGAGTCGTCGCGGTCTGGCATAGACGGGCTGACCGGTCGTCTCGATGCGATGCACAATCGAGGATTTGCTGATCGTACCCGGCGGGGCGAGCCGAGTGATACTAGGAAATTCTGCCAGTAGTTCAGCATACGGCGACACTGCACTAAAAGTCTTGATCGAGAACTCACTAGTACGCGCGAGGACACCGGCGGATTCGAGATTGGTGGTGTTATCGATCAGACGGTTTCGTTTTAAATCGATCAGTAAATCGAAATTGCAAATAAAGTCCGCACCAATTATTCCCGATGTCACATTCGCGATTAGAAATGTCCACAAAAACTCGCGGCGCAGTCCAAGGTTCACTTTAAGAAGCACTTCACCGTACACTTCAATTGACGTTCCGTTCGCGGCGAACAATTTCGTGGTCGTTGGTTCACTTTTGCTGAATGCAATCCTTTCGGCACTACGGACACATCGGCACCAGTGTCGATCAAAAACTGCATAGCGGTGGTCGAGTCCGTAATTTTAAGGCGATAGATTGCGGCTGTGGTAGAAAGTTCGCCAATTTCCCCCACAGTATCAGCAGAGTGACGTCATTGCTGGTTCGATGAGGCCTGCTGGCTTGTAGAGCAGGGCTTTCGGCATCTTCGGGCATCGTTCCCGAATGTTCGATGGTACCAGCATGGGCCGGACGATGAGTCCCTCTCGCGGTTGGCACTTCGCTTTTCACCTCCACGAGAACGGGAACGGGAACGACCACGAACACTTTTCTGGATAGGCAGCATCTTTTCGAGCCGCCGCGAGAGCTCGGCGATTTCCCGTTTCAGATCCTGAATTGGATCAATGGCTGCAACTTCTGCGGGTTTTGTTGCCGCCATCGCTGCATTTTGCACGTTGCTGTCCAGGGCGTTGATCTTTCGCAGAACCATCGAATCTACAATGGCGTCGGCGATGGTGATTTTGTCCGCCGCGTCACCTCTCGATGCGATCACCGCTGCTTGGGCATGTGGAGGCAATCTGGTTGCCCAAAGATCGAGCAGCACCGCTTCTCCGAGGGAGCTTCCAGCTACGCGCTTCATCTCGTTGAAAAGCTGGCTTGGCTTGAGGTCCCCCAGAGGCATATCGGACAGCACACGTTGAAGGCGCCGCTGCTGGCTGTCGGCAAAGTACGCGATCAGCTTCGTCTTGATGTAGGCGTACTTATCGTTCGCTGGAGTGGCATCGACAATCGACCGCAGCTCGGTCAGCTTGTTTGGTGGAACCTGTGCCATCACGATATTGTACCGACGGGAATCGTGTTGGGCACCGATGCCTGACGCGGCGAACCAGAACTCGAGCGACATAAAATAGGTCTCGATATTCGTGTCGGCCATGCTGGGAGGATTGAGACGCGGCGCATTAATTGTTTCGACAGCCGGCTGGGCTATCGGGGGAATCACCCCACTGGCGCTAGATTTATCCTCCATCGTCGCACTTGCACTTAGTCGACCGAAAAAAACTACTTCGAATCGCGATTCGCGGTACCCGTGATCGAAAAAATTAGCGATTTGTGGTAATTAATCACGTCGGGGTCACCACTTTAGCGTACACTCAATTATTCGCGGGGTTTTCTCTAGCGAAAAGAGATGGTGTGAACCGATTGAGATGTAAGCTAATACTAATCATGTTCAGTTTATTCAAATTCAATCAGTGGTACATTGTCTGCTATTGTAAGTGTGGATGGTATGATTGGTACAATAGTGTGTTGTGTCGAGAGAAATTTGAGAGCTATTGCAGGTACTATTGATGATAGCTGTCGGTGTAGTGGAGGACCTTTCGGTCGTGGATGCAGCAGCCTGATCGGATGCTGTGGATGTCGCACCGATTGGAGATGCAACACAGTTGAAGCTGATGATGCTACATAGAGGCTTCCGAATAGAATTTTATTTTTCACATGCATAATGTGTGTGTGTAATCCTCGAGGGATCAAGTCTCCCCATGTCACTGTTGTGTATACCAAGCTGAATTAATTAAAATATGTTAACAACAGCCTTATTTGGATAAATAAGTTTGAAAGTATTTTATTTAAACTATGTGGACAGTAGATGCGAAAGGCGTTTTAGCTGCTTAATATAGACTGAAAGAGCCGTAAAACAAGCGAAATATGTGCTGTGAAATATTGACACCATTTGGTTCAATTTTCACAAAATTATTGAGATTTTTCGGAATCGCCTAAAAGATTTCTGAAGGACTGAAAACAAACCATCAGCCGTTAAAAAATAATGCAATGTACAATCGAAATCACTTGTAGCCAAACCATAGTAGTTTGTCCAGGAGTAGTTATGGAAAAAATATGCTAGAAGAAAAATGTTTTTGATTCCGAGCAAATATTGGGGGAACAAGTCTCCCCAGGGATCAAGTCTCCTCAGTCTCCCCTACTGTAGTATAATTGATTTCTATTGGTTCAATGACAGCCCAGCGAAAAGATACGATTTCTGTATTTTTCTGCAAAAATGTTTATCTGATCATTAGTAGTTATTAGTAAGGAATTCTTCGAACAGGTTGCACAGTGCCCGAGAAGAAGAGAATATCAAATTAATAACTACGAAATCACGCAACATGTTTTTATACCTTGTTTTGTTATTATTCAATTATCAAGGCAAAGCTCTTCCATAACAAATTTAGTTGAACAATCTCATTTTGTTATAATCGAGCTATTGATATTAATTCACTCAACTACATTTCAATAACATGTTTTGTTGAAGTACAAGTTTCGGTATTATTGTACCATTGCTCAACTTTTCAACATTAGCACAACAGTAACAAGTTTTGTAATCAAAACAACAATTCGATAATAATGACCAGTCCTTTTATTTTTTCCATTTTTGTATACAGTTATAACGGAAATTTCTGATAATTTCTTAAATAATATTCGGAAAAGCACTTCGAACACTTTTATTTTTTCCATTTTTGTATACAGTTATAACGGAAATTTCTGAAAATTTCTTAAATAATATTCGGAAAAACACTTCGAAATTGTGGAGGAACCCTTCGATACCCTGGAGAAGTCTTCAAAAGAACTCCTAGCGCAATCTTCTTAAAAAAAATCCGAAAGATCTTTTTTCTGAGCAATTATTAGAATTCTTGGCAAAATCTTTCGAAAAACTTCTGGAGAATTCTTCGGAAAAAACTCCTGCTGAAATTCGCAAAGAAATTTTCAGAGAAATCTTAAGATGAAATTCTTTGAATTCATTGAAGGGATTCTGTTCATAACTCTGGAGGAATTTCTAGAGGAGTCTTTTAAAATCAGTGAAACAAAGTGAATAATTTCATATAATAAATATATTTATTTTCTTAGTTACGATTTTGATATCATAACAAATTTTGCTTTCCGATTATTATCAATAACATATAAATATCAAAATTTGTTATTGAAATATTTTTCAAATTCACTGTTATTAGGTTGTTATTGAAACTAACAAAACAAGTTATTAGAATGGTTTTCCAAGAACATTTTTTTGTTATGATATGTGTTATTTTGCCGCTTATGACAGACAAGTTTATAACATAATATGTTAAGTTAATAACTTAAAAATAATCGATTCTATTATTCAATTATTTTACCCAAATAACACAGCTTCTTATGCTGTTGTTATTCCCTTCTGCTCGGGTGATGGAAAAGTAACCACTGTTGTTATACATCGACTCAGTGAAGCGATAGAAAGAGTGTTCGACAAAACCGTTAAAATGTATAAGAGCCAAGTGTCGAAAAGATTTCCAGATGAAATAGTAGCAGATATAGTATCACGTCCCGAGCAGAGGAAAATATTAAAATAATAACAACGGGATTACAAAACCTGTTTTTATATCTCGGTTTGTTATTATTAACTTATTAAGTCATCACCGTTCCATAACATGTTCTGTTGGGCAATCTTATTTTGTTATGATTGTGCTCTTGGTATATTTTCTTTAAATTACATTTCAATAACATGTTTTGTTATAGCACAAGTTTAGTTATTATTGTCATTGAGACTGTACAAACATTTGATCATTAATATTACAACATAACTAGCTTTGCAATCAAAACTACACAATTCGAGATTTTCATTGTTCACATCATTCCGTGAGGAACTCTAAGAGAAAATATTATTTTGTCATCAGTTCCTCTTCTTTCTGACATTACGTTTTAACTGTGACAGAGCCAACTTATCAGCTTTTTGTTTTATAAGCACTTTGAGAAGTATACCTGTTTTTTTTTGTTAGGGACCATTCATAAACCACGTAGCCTTTTTGTTGGGTTGGGGTGGGGGGTGTGGTCGGTCTGGCCAAAGTCTACGCTCCATACAAATTTCATTTTTTTTGTATGGACGAAAGTCATCAAGAAGAAGAACTCTATTGATTATTATTTTTAGACATTTTATTTTTATTGATTTCACTGCATCGATCCCACTTAAATTCACTTGGATAAATGTGTCAACCAATGAGGTAATGATGTAAATTAATCTTATAAACAATGAACCACCTAATAAAGGGCTTCTAAACGCCGGTAGTTTTTTATCTTAAGTTGTTTGGAAAATAAACGAAAACTATTGTTTCTCTCTGTTTTCGATAATAAATCGCTTGCGGCAACAATAGCGTCCTAATTACACTAGTTTACAGCATTTTTGAACTCGGTAAGCTGATGATCGTTTTTGATGTTGAATCATGCCCTGAGTTCGAAAACGCGAAGGAAAAAAATTACAGTAGAGCGGAAATTTTTTCGACTTTCCATACAAGGTTGATGATTTGAAATAGATTTTTGTTCTATTTTTAAGCAAAGTCGCTCTTTTCATACATCTTATTCTCCGTAATCAATGCTCCGATTGAGCTGAATTTTTTACTGCAACTCGCCTTCATATGATATGTCAAATAAACGTTGAGAAAGAATTTTTAAATTGATTTTTTCTTATTGAAAAAAAAAATACATTTCTTCATATATTTTTGGAAAATTTGCTATAATTTAAGGAGATCGTCCCCAAAACCCGTCAATATCTTGAATTTCATCAGTCTGACGCAAAACCTGCCTTCAGATGATCGAATGGTATTATAGTCAGCTTTCAATTTATGGAAAAAGATTAAAAAATGGTTGAACAAAACGCATGATATTTGAATTTTATCAAATTCTATATTTTAAAAAGTTGTAAAACTCGATATTGAGCTAAAACTCAAAAACTGTTCTACTTTAATTTTTTTGAAGCACGGTTTCGAAATCAGCGCTGAATTATGCTTCAAAAATTTTGGTCGTTGACAGAAGTTCACGACTTTCGTTTTATTTTGTAAACTTGTGTTATGAATGAAACATTTAACAATAGATGCTATTGTTGCGTATCCCATTGAATTCATATGGGACTTTGGAGGAGTTCCTATCCGCAACAGAAAAAAAGCAAATTGTGTTTTCAAATTGTTATGAATTCATATCAAAATTCGTTATTGAAATATTTAAAAAAAATCGCTGTTATTAAGTTGTTAATGAAACTAACAAAACATGTTATTAAACAGGTCTTCTAGGAACATTTTTTTGTTATAATTTTTGTTATTTTGCCGCTTATGACAGACAAGTTTAGAACAGGATATGTTATGTAAATAACATGAAAATAACTCTTTCCGTTACTCAGTTATTTTTCCAAAATAACACATTATATTATGCTGTTGCTATTCCCTTCTGCTCGGGGTAGTATACAAGACTTCTCGCAGGGCTTTATCAATGAAATGGTCAGCCAATTTATTTTAATAACTCTTCTTGTATTCCTACCGGTTTTCAACTTGTAATTCACTCCGAAAGTACTGTAGGAATTCGTTTCGGAATCAATTGTCCATTCATCCTTTCTCAGGATTCTTCTTGGAATCGCTCCAAGTATTGTTCTATGGATTGTCCACAAAATTCCCCTTTGAATTCTCCTTTCGGCATTCCCCAAGGGATTCCTTCCAAGATAGTTTCAAGGATTCTCCATAAGTCTTCCAGTGATTTCTTCCGCGATCCCAACCGGGCTTCTTCCAGGTATTCCGCACGGGCTTTATTCATTAATTTCTCATGGGATTCCCTCAGGAATTTCTTTAATAATATCTACAGGGTTTCCATTTAAGACCTCTCCCGGGATTTCTTTGATTATTCCCTCCAGGATTCTTTCAGGCATTTTTACCGGAATTCCGTCAATGGTTTGCCCTTGGACTTCTTTAGGGATTCTTTCCGGGATTCCTCCACCCGAGCAGAAGGGAATAACAACATCATAAGGAGCTGTGTTATTTGGGTAAAATAACTGAATAATAGAATCGATGATTTTTATGTTATTAACATAACATATTATGTTGTAAGCTTGTCTGTCATAAGCGGCAAAATATCAAATATCATAACAAAAAAATGTTCTTGGAAAACCATTTTAATAACTTGTTTTGTTAGTTTCAATAACAACTGAATAACAGTGAATTTGGAAAATATTTCAATAACAAATTTAGATATTAATATGTTATTGATAATAATCGGAAAGCAAAATTTGTTATGGTACCAAAATCGTACCTAAGTAAATTATGATACTTATCATATAAAATTATTCACTTTGTCTCACACATCCACCAATAACATGAGTAACAATACTTTAAATGATCGAAAAATACTATATTCATATTTAGAATCAGAATGAATTAATTATTTAAAAAGAATGTAAAAAAATAACTTCCAGATATATCTCTGAGAGTTCTTCCACGAAATCATTCACAGATTTTCAAAGACTCCTCTAGATATACCTCCATAAAAAAAATATGAACAGAATCCCTTCAAGGATTTCATCAGAATTTCCCGTGGTTATTTTTCCCGAATTTCATCTTGCGATGTCTCTGAAAATTTCTTTGATTATTTATCCTTGAGTTTTTTTTTCGATGAATTCTGTAGGAGTTTTTCAAAAGGTTTTGCCAAGAATTCCAATAATTGCTTAGAAGAATTGAATTTCTACGAGGATTGCGCCAGGAGGACTTTTGAAGACTTGTCCAGGGTATCGAAGGGTTCCTCCAGAACTTCGAAGTGTTCCAAAAATGGAACGAAACAAAAGGACAAGTGATTATTATCGAATTGTTGCTTTGATTTCAAAACTTGTTACTGTTGTGCTATTGTTGATAAGTTGATCAATAGTATATCAATAACAAAACTTGTAGTTCAAAAAAATATATTATTGAAATGTACATAAGTGAATGCATATAAATAGCTTGATTATAACAAAATGAGATTCTCAAAATTTGTTATTGAAAAGCTATGCCTTGATAACTAAATAATATCAAATCAAGATATGAAACCAGGTTATGTGATATTGTAGTTATTAATTTGATATTTTCCTCTGCTCGGGCAGCGATTTTTTAAGTATTCTATCAAGGATTCATCGAGATTTTTTTTCTAGAATTCCATTAGGAACTCCTCCTACAATTCTTTGGTTGATTCCTCCCGGGATTTATTTGTGGATTTCTCGCGGGTTTTTACGGATTGTGGGATTCTTTGGATTATTTAGGAAAATTGTGTGCAGCCGTCTGGCCGTTTCGTAAGACTCCGAGTAGAGGTTCGATTCCCGCTCCAGTCGATAAAAACTTCTCGCCAAACGGAAAATTATCTTCTGGACCTCTGGATGCTTCGTGTGTTGTCCATTGTCTCATGTTAGTGATCGTTCAGTCTGTGCAACATCTGGTTGAAGATGGTGTAGTTTATTTTTAAAAATTTCATCAGGGATTCTTGTAGGGATTTTCCTTCAGATTCCTTCAAGTATATTTTCCAGCATTCCTTCAGGGTTTCCTCCCAGGATTCCTTTATTGATTTTTCCCGGGTTTTCTTTGGGGACTCTTCCCAAGATTCTCTCAGGAACATTCCCGACAGTCTTTCTGGAATTTTTCCCGGGATTCACTAAGGGATTACTTTGGAGATTTCTCCAGGATTTTTTTTTCGGAAATTTCTCTTGAGATTCGATCAGGGATTCCTTCAGCAATTTCTCCTGGGACTTTTTCTTTTTTTCCTTCCAATCCGGTATTTTTCATGCAACTGCAGCAGATTTCCTCCAGAATTCCTCTCGGAATTCTTTGCTAGATTCCTTCATTGATGCTTCCCGAGATTTTTTTACTTCTATACATAGGCGCCAACTTGTGACGTAGTTGGGGGGGGGGGCGAAGCTCTCCAAAATTGGACAATATTCAACCTTTTTCAGCTCAATGTTCTAATTTTTACGTGAATATGACTAAATAAGATGAACTGCGTCAATATTTTTCGAATTTCATAGATTTCGAGAGGCCTCGCCCCCCAACTACGTCACAAGTTGGCGCGTATGCTTCTATATATCTTTTGGGATTATCTCAAGAATCCTCCAGAATTCTATCAAAAATCTATTCACGAACTCATTCTGAAAACTCGATACGAATTAAAAATTCTCTCGGTGTTCCTCTATTGATTTCTAGCTTTCATTTATGAAATTATTCCAAGATTCCTTTATGGATGTTTTCCGGCATTCAAACAGGGATTCCCAATGTTTCCTTCAAAGATTTCTCACGGGAGTTTTCGGGATTTCTGCTGCATATTCAAACGGATTCCTTTTCAAAGATTACTCAAAGATTATTTAAAGATTTCTTCAGGGATACTTCTTTCATGGATTTCTTTCTGGATTTCTTCAGGCTTTCCTCCCGTAATCCTTTCATTGAATCCTCCTGGGTTTTTATTAGGGAATTCCTCCCGAGATCTTTCAGTTATTCTTTTAAGGATTCCCCCGGAATTCTTTTAGAGATTTCTCCCAAAAGTTTTCTTCAGCCACACTTTTAGGTATACCTCCCAAAATTCATTTAAAGATTACTTATGACATTCCAAAGATTAAGATATTTCATATTTCACTCACGATTTGTTCATTGATTCTTTTTCCAGATTTCCTTTGGGGATTTCCTACAAGACATTTTCTGAGAAATCTTCCAATATTCCTTTATTGATTTCTTCAGGAGATCTTAATAAATTTTTTTTCTAGATATCTCCATAAAGTACTCCAGTATCCTTCCATGCAATGCTCCTGGGATTTCTTCAGGGGTTTATGCCGAAAATGATCCTGGATTCTTTCAGGTATTCCTTCAGGGACTCCTTATAGTAATCATCCCGGGATTCTTTCAGATATTTTTTTCCGGGAATCGTTCAGCGATTTCTCTCAGAATTTCTATTTCTATTTCCTTCCCACAAGCCAATGACACTTTTCAATTAGAAAACTGGTCTCTTTTGAAGTTTATATCGTAGCCAAATTTCAAGTTTGTGAGACTACTACAGTGGATGTTACCAAAGAAGAGTTCAATATTCGTGAGTTCGTCGAGTCATTTTTCTTTTTACCCAGTGTCATGCACAAATTAAGCAAAACAAACATTCTCACGGTTAGTGACGTCCTACACCCACATTCAACACACCCGTTAACCCACATCCGTCGACATCGTCGTCTTACACGTTGGCGGTAAAAAGGCAAACTCGATGAAAGGAGCAAAAATTATTATCATCAAATACCATATACCTAGGTACGTGGTGGTCGTTCCGAAGAGCATCTGTTTATTTTCGTGCCAAACTGTGGCGATGGGAAGGGTGGTTTTGATGCGCAAGAAAAGCTCCTCTCATGGGTGAAAATTTGAATCTGAATCGATTCCAATCGTGGGAAATAATGCATTGGTATGAAAGTGGGTGGGGTAAAGTTGTTGCTGGCGGGATTATATTGCAAAACTGTGTCTATTCATCGTAATTGAACGCAGACAACGCGGCAGTCCATTTGATGGTAGTTCAAGTTCATGATTTGAATCAATGGGATTATCAATCCGGTTGGAATCTTATATACAGTCAGGTTTTTTTTTACGCGGGGGATACGTACCGCGTAAAAAAGAAACTCAGTTCAAAATTCAAAAAAAAAATCGTAAAAAAGTCTCACCATTTCTCGACGAATCATGCAAAAATAAAATGTATGGAGTTTTCATTTACGCGGCCGCGTAAATAGAAACCGCGTAATAAAAGACCTAACTGTAGCCCAAATGGGTAAAGCGCAGCTAAGGAAGCTGAAGACGGACAGGTTCGATTCCCGGTAAGCGTTACTTGATCGATAAAGAAACTTGTAAAAGAAGAAAGAAATGAGTAAAAGAAATAACATTTTAAATTTATTTTTAAGCAAAGTAAGCCTTTTCGACAGCTTAGAACAAAAAAAAATTCCACACCGGAAACAATTGTAGCACAGACAAACAGACGTATCACTTGGAACAAAGTGCGATTAAAATCATCGTTACAAAAGTATAAGAGTAGATGGCGGTGGTGTGCAAACGTCATACAGGAGCAAAAATGAAGCGTACGCCATAAGCGAGAGATTTGCAAACTACAGAATATTTGAATAATCCGTTATGAAGGGAAACGAAGGGATAGAGTGAGACGTCTGTTTGTCTGTGATTGTAGAGATATGTAAATGCGCTAAAAATCATCGCACAAAAATATAATCGCCCAATGCTAATCACGCTGTGTTTCGCAAACTCACTGAGTACCTAAATGGCGGTAGTGAGCAAACGTCAAACAGGAGCAAAAACGATACGAGCGCCATGGGCTAGAGATTTACGAACTACAGAATATTTGAATTATCCGTTAAAAAGGGAAACGATGAGAAGTAAGTAGAGTGAGACGTCTGTTTGTCTGCGTGTAAATCTTGTAGCATTTTCTCGCTGCATTCTTCAATTTTAATCAATAGCCCATCCATGCAGCAACTGGATACATTTGCAATCATCTTTTGCTCTGTTTAAAACTCTGAGTAAACACTTGCGTTTCATATATCTACTCATCAGGTATCCTGTGATCATCACAGTGTTATGTCCTTCAGGACCAACGAAGCCATGGTACAAACAGAAACGCAAAAGCTGAACGTGAACATTAACTAGCCGGTTCATCAATTTGCAAACATCGCGTGACACGAGTCGGACCGCACCGTCCATCAACTTCCTTCTTCAGATCTTTACGGACCAACGAAGACGACGACGACGGCATGGCATGGCAAGGTATCCACGCGGTTATAAATAGTGTGCACTTTTCATTCGCAGATTTGTATCGTTTATGTTTACATCCCGCTACTGTTTCTGTTACGTATTCGGTTCCTAACAACGCGTAACGATTGTGAGGGTGTGAGTGGTTTGTTTGGGGAACGCTCGTTACAGTTGACATTTTCCTCTTCGGTCCGGTCGATAGCAAAACATAGCGGAGATCTTCTCCTGCAGGTTTTAACAGCAGACCGGACCAGTGAAGGTTAGACGCGTCGTCTAATTATAGACTTAATATTGGAATGAACAGAAATAGAATACCGCAGAATGTTAACGATAGGAAGCGTCATAGGGCACAGTATCAGATACTGTATAGCAAACTTTCGTATATTTCCTACCATATCTTTGACTAATTGTTTAGTCTTTTTCCGAACAGCTAAACACTAATGAATTCGTAATGTTAATAAATAGTTTTTTACGCCCGATTCTTTTTTTGCACGGGTCTGGTTTTCGCTATAACTCAGTCATTTTTTAACTGATTTTCATGAAATTTTGTACACATGTAGGCACGGTTAGTACTATCAGTGTACAAAATTTCATGAGAATCGATTAAAAAATGACTGAGTTATAGCAAAAACCAGACACGTGCAAAAAAAAAAAAAGAATCGGGTGTATTATGTCAAATGACTGCATGGTGAGTCGACAATGTCCAACATAGCTGTGGTGTGGTTCTCACAAGTTCGTGCCTCATGCTTCCACGGGTCAATCGATGATAAAGACCGCCAGGTAAGTGTTGTGTGCAAATCAATATTGAAAATTGTTATTTTAATGTATTAAGTCTTTATTTAATGGTACTTTTGTGCTGGGTTATCACTGATTGAAGGATAATTAGCAAGAATCATCAAAGAAATATAGATATTATCGGAAATATATGTTGAAATTCAATAATTTGGATAGTTCAATGCTTTAGGGGGGCGAAATCTAGTGCTTTTACCCTAATGCAGCCTGGGCACTTTTTCTTCTGGCTACAGCTAGATTGAGGAGGTACGTCCCTAGTGTCTGTTCACCAAAAAGGTGCGGCCCAAAAAGCGTCGGTTTAGGTATCTATAGGCTGAGTATGAAATGCTCCTCCACCTGAAGCTAAACCTAAGATGGCAGCCTCACCACGGTAGATAGGGAGCCTTAGGCCAACAACCTACTGTTCCTGAAACTCAAAAACCGTTCCAGGAACCGAAAATTAAAGATTACGAACTGATTCAACGGCAACGACTTTTAGCGCGGAAAAACGGACAAGAATTAAACACAACACAACAAGCCAAAGAGGCAAGTTGTATGTAGCTTGAAATCCTAGGACAGATCAAAGTCCGTTGGTCGAACTTTGTAGAACACATATTGGCCGATGCCAATGAGGTCAAATTCTGCTATACCTAACGCCCACACTCCTAAAGCTGGGACCTAGAATTCAACACACGACGACTCGAAGACGCAGCAGTGAAAAGGTCATTCGTTGAGGAGCTGGAAAACCGTGTTGCGGTTATTCCCGAAGGTGGAAGCGTTGAAGATCAATGGATTGCCAGCAAGAATGTCTTCATCGCCACCGGCGAGAATAATTTCGGTGAGCTACACACCCAGAAAAAGCAGTGAATCACAGATGATACCTGGAGGAATATAGAGGAGCGAAGGAACGCCAAAGCCGCGATAAAGCGAGCGAAAACACGAGGAGCCAAAGCCGTAGCCCGTCTGCGCTTTTCAGCTCTCGAGAATGTCCTCTCCTCTCCTCTTCTTGGCGTAACGTCCTCACTGGGACAAAGCCTGCTTCTCAGCTTAGTGTTCTATGAGCACTTCCACAGTTTTTAACTGAGAGCTTCCTCTGCCAATGACCATTTTGCATGTGTATATCGTGTGGCAGGCACGAAGATACTCTATGCCGAAGGAAGGCAAGGAAATTTCCTTTACGAAAAGATCCTGGACCGACCGGGAATCGAACCCGTCTTCCTCAGCATGGTCATGCTGAATACCCGTGCGTTTACCGCCTCGGCTATATGGGCCCTCTCGAGAATGTATGCGGGACGAAAGAGCATTGGCGGACTCCCTAGCCGACGAAGGGGAGAAAGCCACAAAGGGGCTGACCATAAACCACGTGGTCATTTTTTTGGGACTTTTCAACCCCCCCGCGTGGTCATTGGTCCATACAATTTTTTTAATTTGTCCATACAGAATGGTAACTGGCCGAACCCTCCCCCTTATGACCACGTGGTTTATGGACAGCCCCAAACACCGGTGATATTCGCTACCTCTACGATGGCTCACGTCGCCTAAATGGAACTAAGCTAAATGCCCAAGAAAGACACGTCTGGACTGCTATTGACCGATGCGGCTGACCAGCTGAAACGCTGGTTCACTTTCGAACCCTTTTTCAAATGTCGGCCACTACACCAACACCTTAGAATGATCCGCCATAGGTTCGATGCATTACCCCTGTCAATACCGAAGCTCCATTATTGCAGGAGATAGAAACAACCATCCGTAGCATGAAATCGAACATAGCCCCGGAGATCGATCGCATATCAGGCGAGATGCTGAAAGCTTAATGAGGCCGATGATTGACCTCATATTATCTGCACAATTGCTGCATCAATTATTCTGCAACATATAGGAAACCGCAACGTTTCCGACCAACTGGATGCAAGAAATTTGATTTTTTTTTTAAGTTTGTTCTAGCAAAAAAATACTTGAACCCTTTGCTCCACCCCTAAATATTATCCGCAGTCGCTCATTTTTGTACAGCTCACTTATTACGACTAGTAGATCACTTTCCACTTGGGAAATCATAGGGTCTTGTACCATTTGGGCAGGTGTACTTATTTTTGGCACTTGCCGCTATAACTAAGTCCATTTCGAACCGATTGATTTGAATTTTTGTACAGAGTTAGATACTGTACGTGCCTAACTCTATACAAAAATTCAAATCAATCGGCTCTCGAGAATGTATGCGGGACGAAAGAGCATTGGCGGACTCCCTAGCCGACGAAGGGGAGAAAGCCACAAAGGGGCTGTCCATAAACCACGTGGTCATTTTTTTTGGGACTTTTCAACCAACCCCCCCCCCCCCCCCATACAAAGTTTTTAATTTGTCCATACAGAATGGTAATTGGCCGATACCCCCCCCCCCCCCCCCCCCCCAATGACCAGGTGGTTTAAGGACAGCCACAAACACCGGTGACATTCGCTACCTCTACGATGGCTCACGTCGCCTAAATGGAACTTAGCTAAATGCCCAAGAAAGACACGTCTGGACTGCTATTGACCGATACGGCTGACCAGTAGTATGGGACACGCTTGTATGGAAAAAATAAATCCTCGCTCCAGTTGACTTTTTAGATCCCATTTAGGTCCCATATGAACTGTACAAAATTTCAGCGCAATCGGTGAAACTATAATTTAGCGCAAGCGGTTCAAAGTTTCCATAGGATTTACTATGGGAAAAGTACCACTATCAAACAAAAAATCCCAGAGGTCGCCCTTTGTCTCCTTAATTCAAATCGATCAACGCTTCCTGTAGAAATAACATTTATGAAACTTTCCTTCGAAGACCGCAAAACGATTGGATGCTTGTGGAAAAAGTTATTGATTTATTACCGATTAGTGATTCAACGAACGGCTTTTTGCTTTGTTTTATCAGCAGCACTGCTGCTGCCGTTGTTGCATGGGGTGGTGGGAGGCATCACCACCCCCAGGAACAGCAGCAGCCAAGGCAGCAGCTACAGTGCTGCTAATAAAACAAAACAAAAAGCCGTTCGTTGGTTCACTAATCGGTAATAAATCAATAACTTTTTCCACAAGCATTCAATCGTTTTGCGGTCTTCGAAGGAAAGTTTCAAACATGATTTTTCTACAAGTAGCATTGATCGATTTGAATTAAGGGGACGAAGGGCGACCTCTGGGATTTTTTATCTGAAAGTGTAACTTTTCCCATAGTAAATCCTATGGAAACTTTGAACCGCTTGCGCTAAATTATAGTTTCACCGATTGTGCTGAAATTTTGCACAGTTCATATGGGACCTAAATGGAATCGAAAAAGTCAACTGGAGCGAGAATTTGATGTTTGTCCCATACTACTGACCAGCTGAAACGCTGGTTCACTTTCGAACCCTTTTTCAAATGTCGGCCACTCCACCAACACCTTAGAATGATCCGCCATAGGTTCGATGCATTACCCCTGTCAATACCGAAGCTCCATCATTGCAGGAGATAGAAACAGCCGTATTTTCATCGGAATTGACGTACCCTTTGGAGGAAAAACATGACAACATTTCTCTGGTTCCCGATGCTGTACAGGACTTGACGACTTCACAACGTGAGGGTGAAGAGGTATTTAATGATAGTGTCATTCGTGATGGTCCGGTAAATCAAAATACTTTAAGCGAAACATTAAGGACAGACTTGTCAGAGTCCCAAAATGGCCGCCACAATGGCCGACTTGGACACCTACTCACGATTTCGAGGGCACAAATCTCTTCGTAAACAAAACCAGCGCACATGAGATTTTTATTTTAAGCTTATTACGAGTGAGCAAGAGCAGAATAATAAAATGCACTGTTGTTTGAAGCTTTCTTCTTGAGATTTGTGCGTCTGAAGTTCTGATGCAATGTTGAAGCGGGATTTTATGACGTTTGTCCTTAATTTACTGTCAAAAATTTAACCGGATGCGTGGTGTCAATAAAATAAATGAAATACATAAGAAAGTTAATTCTTGCATGTACAATGTAATATTAGGCACCGAAACAAGCTGGACAGATAGTATAAAAAGTGAGGAAGTTTTTGGAAATTTATATAATGTGTTCAGAAGTGATCGCAACTTGGCTTGGTGTGATAAAAAATCTGGTGGCGGAGTAGTCGTTGCTGTCAATACTAAGTTGGATGCTGATTTAATTGAAACAAACAAACATAAGGAATTTGATGACGTTTGGGTTAAGGTTCGCCTTGGTAACGAGATTCATATATTTGTATCAGTGTATTTCCCACCACAACATGCAAAAAAGCCTTCATATGAGAAATTTTTCAATACTTTAGACGTAGTTGCAAATGACATGGATCCTGAAAATCATATTCATGTATATGGAGATTTCAATCAAAATTCAGTTGATTTCATGGTCGATGTAGATAACGAATCATTGTTGCTTCCTATCATCGGTGATAACGAAACATTGCAGCTCATTTTTGACAAAACCAGTCTACTTGGGTTAAATCAAGTTAATCACATGTGTAATGAACTTAATGTTTACTTAGATCTATTATTTACCAGCTGCACAGAGAACTTTCATGTAGACAAAGCCCTTTATCCCTTATGGAAAAATGAGAAACACCATATCGCTATAGAATATTCATTGTTGAATCATCCTGTCTCCACACGACCAATTGACTGCGGATTTGAATTAGCTTTCGATTTTAAAAATTGTGACTTCAATAGCATTCAAAACAAACTCAATGAAACGGATTGGCAAACTTTATTAAAAAACAATATGAATATGAGTTGTAGTGTGAACATATTTAACGAAAAGTTATTCGCCATATTGGATGGAATAGTACCGAAGAAACGTAAAAAGATGACGATCAACTCTAAAAACCCCGTTTGGTTCACGAGAGACATAAAAAAGTTAAGAAACCGAAAACAAAAAATGCACAAAGCTTATAAAAGAAATCGTTCCGCGGAGAATCTAGAGCAATATATTAACATTTGTGAGTTGCTTGATACTGAAATTAAAAACGCATACGAGAGTTACAATACGAAAATCGAAAATGACGTGAAGAATGACCCAAAAGCTTTCTTTAGTTTTGCCAATAGTAAAATGAAAACTAATAACTTTCCGTCGTGCATGGTGTTTGAAGAGGTTGTTAGTAGTGATAGTCAAGAAATCTGCAATAATTTTGCCAAGTTTTTTCAAGGTAACTATATCGCATTTAATGATTCTTTCGATCGAGAATACTTCGACTATTTGCCAGAACATACAAGTAATATTTCAGTCAGCTCTATCACAGTGCAGGAGATCTTAACTGCATTAGAAGGGTTGGATTCTTCAAAAGGACCAGGGCCGGATGGAATACCTCCTTTTCTTTTGAAGAAGCTCGCTACCTCATTCGTTAAGCCCTTGTTTTGGCTTTTCAATAACTCTCTTGCTAGTGGTGTATTTTCATCGCAATGGAAGCAATCGTTTCTAATACCAATCTTTAAATCCGGTAAGCGTTCCGAAATCAAAAATTATCGTGGAATTGCAATTATCTCATGCATTCCAAAGTTATTCGAAGCCATTGTAAATAAAAAAATATTTAATCAGGTCAAAAATGGTATTACAAATAGTCAGCATGGCTTCTTTAAATCTAGATCCACAACAACTAATTTGCTTGAGTTTGTGAATTTCACTTTTGCTGCTATGGACCGTGGAAACTATGTCGAGGCGTTATACACTGATTTTACCAAAGCATTCGATAGAGTTGACATCAAACTATTGCTTTTCAAACTACAACGCGCGGGATTTTCAAGTGAACTTCTGACATGGATTGAATCATATTTATCAAACAGAATACAGTCAGTTCAGTTTAAAGGAAAGATATCTAATCACGTCCATGCAACATCTGGTGTTCCACAAGGCTCACATTTAGGGCCTTTACTTTTCATTTTATTTGTTAATGATGTAACTCTCAAATTAAAACGACTAAGAGTTCTGATTTATGCTGACGATATGAAGTTATATATGGAAATAATGAACAAGGCAGATTTAGCAGAATTTCAACGCGAGGTTGATGTTTTTCATAATTGGTGTCTAAAAAGTCTGCTTGATATAAATGTCAAAAAGTGTTACATAATATCCTTTACAAGGAAGCGCGAGCCATCCAATTTCAACTGCTTGCTGGGCAATGAACAAGTGGTAAGACAAACCAAAGTAAGAGATTTAGGTGTATTACTAGACTCTAAGCTTTCCTTTGTTGATCATCATAGGCGCCAACTTAGGGGGGGCAAGCATGGTTTTGCCCCCCCAATATTTGACGATTTTTCGATTTTCCCTGATTTTCCTATACAAAAAATCCGAAAAACCAGACTTTGCCCCCCCAATAAATTGACCAAGTTGGCGCGTCTGTTGATCATTAAAATTCAGTTATTCATAAATCTCAAAGTATGCTTGGCTTTATTAAAAGATTCAGCTATCATTTCAAAGATCCTTACACAATAAAGACTCTATATGTGTCATATGTGAGATCAATACTAGAATATTGTAGCGTTGTTTGGTCTCCATATCAAGATGTTCATTCAAATCGTATTGAATCTGTACAAAAACAATTTTTACTGTTTGCTCTAAGAAAACTAGGATGGGCATCCTATCCTCTTCCGTCGTATGAGTCCCGGTGCTTGCTTATCAATTTAGAAACTCTTAAGAAGTGAAGGGAAATTGCATGTATAGCTTTTATAAACGATCTCATCTCACAACGCACTCAATCGGAAGATTTATTAGCGAGCCTAAATTTTTATGCTCCATTTCGCTCTTTAAGATCACGTAACATATTTCAGCTCAAACCGCTACGAACTTCATATGCAATAAACGGACCAATGAGCTCATTAATGAATATCTATAACAAATACTGCGAATTAATCGATTTAACTATGTCAAGACCACTGCTAAGGAAAGTCCTAAATGGTAGATCTAATGACACATAAAATGTTATATAAGTATCAATATCTGTAAATTTATACATTAAGCTTGTAGTCTACAATGATTGACGAAATAAATAAATAAATAAATAAATAAAGTTTAAAATTGACTTAGTTATAGCGGCAAGTGCCCAAGATAGATACACCTGCCCAAATGGTACAAGACCCTATATCGGAGAGATTTTTGAAATTAGCCCCACCCTACTGGGTAGCGTAACACATACTTAAGCCTGCGCACTTTAGAATCGGTACACTTTTAATCGGCTGCAGATCATAAACGGTTTCACTTGGGAAAAAGTGTTGTGAGAAGCAATTGAAGCTTATCTATTGTAGTTGATTGGAAAATTATAAAATATGCTGTTTTTTATTTTATAGATAAACTATTTAGGGAACGTCCATAAATTACGTCACGCTTTTAGGGGGGAGGGGGGGTTGAGCAAAGTGTGACAACCCATACAAACATTTCAGAATTCTCATACAAAAAGTGTGACATAGGGGGGAGGGGGGGTTGAAAATGGGCAAATTTCGTGTGACGTAATTTATGGACGTTCCCTTATCTGAATTCGCGAATAGTGGCAGTTTTTTTCTGCACCAATTGAGCAAAAACCAATCATCGAAAGATTCAAGATTAGTGTAGGAATATAAAATTGCCAAACCCACAAATTACGCAGTGTAGAATCGTTTTAGGTATTATGATTGTTGATTAAGAGAGGTAAAATATTCCATGGGTGTTCTAAAATTGCCTATATAGCTATGGTACGCCTTTGAAGAGTTTTATGGAAAATCAAAGGCCTTCGTAGATATTTAAGGTAATTTTTTTTCACATAAGCTTAAGTTCGGCCAATACGCATACGGGAAGGATACTATACGAATAGTATTGGTATACAAGAAACCAATGATTTGACGCAGAACAATATGAATAATCGTGGCTCGAAAGCTGTAAGGACAATTGTTGACGTAATTCATTGGATGTGTTTTAACGGCGTGAAATATCTAACGAATTTTTTTAATAAAACTGAATCTACTTAGAAGTTTTTTATTTGTGATTATAGAATTATATCAAAATTATATCTATAGTTTCATAATCTATATGGTTTTCAGTGTTTCATCCCAACTATCTAATTTTAGGTTTATAAGTAGGAGTTTGGCTTATGGCTGTTAATTTCCTGCTAGTGTGCGAGTAAACTACTAATAATTCAAAAAATAATATAGGTTTCGGTATAAATTATGTTAGGCCTCTTGAATTAGGAAATTGTAGATCCAAAAAACTGGGCTGCAAAACGGTGAGTCAATAAGGAGAGCGTCCAACATAGCTCTGGTCCTCACATGTTCCTACCTCATGCTTCCACGGGTCAAGCGATGATAAAGACCGCCATCTAAGAGTTGTGTGCTTAGCTGGTAGTGCAGCCTGAGCACTGTTGTCCTTCTGACTTCAGCTAGATTGAGGAGGTACGACCCGAGCGTCTGTTCACCAAGGAGGTGCGGCTCAAACAGCGTCTGTTCTGGCATCCAGCGACTGAGTAAGAAACGCTGCACCACGCTCAGCTAGATCCAAGGTGGTAGCCCCATCAGCGTGGTCGTCCCAGTGTTGGTTGGGACGTTAAACAGAACTGGCACGATGGCCCTCCGGCGAGACAGGAGTGTTGGCGTAGGCCCAATAAGCCACCCGTAAAAATCCCTATTGCGAATAACATAGGAGAAAATACGACTCGATACAATCGGCAAAGACCCACGCGACGAAACTTGGAACATGGAATTGCAAGTCACTAGGTTTCGCAGGATGTGACAGGATAATCTACGACGAACTACATCCCCGCAACTTCGACATCGTGGCGTTGCAGGAACTTTGTTGGACTGGACAGAAAGCGGGCATCGAGTGGCTACCTTCTACCAAAGCTGTGGCACCACCAATGAACTGGGAACAGGATTTATAGTGTTTGGCAAGATGCGACAACGTGTGATCGGGTGGCAGCCGATCAACGCAAGGATGTGCATGTTGAGAGTTAAGGGCCGTTTATTCAACTACAGCATCATCAATGTCCACTGCCCACACGAAGGGAGACCCGATGACGAGAAAGAAGCGTTCTACGCGCAGTTAGAGCAAACATACGATGGTTGCTCGCCGCGTCACGTGAAAATCGTTGTCGGCGACATGAACGCGCAGGTAGGAAGGGAGGAAATGTACAGACCGGTAATCGGGCGAAACAGCCTGCACGCCGTATCGAATGATAACGGCCAGCGATGCGTAAACTTTGCAGCCTCCCGTGGTATGGTAGTCCGAAAAATCTTCTTCCCCCGCAAAGATATCCACAAAGCCACCTGGAGATCACCCGACCAACAAACAGAAAATCAAATCGACCACGTTCTAATCGACGGTAAATTCTTCTCGGATATAATCAATGTCCGCACATACCGCAGTGCGAATATAGATTCGGATCACTGCTTAGTCGCTGTATGCACGCGTCGAAGTCGAACGCCGCGGCTCAACATCGAGCAGCTGCGTAATGTAGAAGTGACTCAAGACTACGCGCAGCAGCTAGCAGTGGCCCTACCAACGGAAGAGCAGCTTGGCGCAGCTACACTTGAAGATGGCTGGAGGGACATCCGATCCGCCATAGGAAGTACCTCGGCTATAGCACTAGGCTTCGCGACTCCGAATCACAGAAACGACACTGGTACGACGGCGAATGTGAACAGTTGCAGCATGGGCGAGAATGCTTCAGCACCGTACGAGAGCGACGACGCACGTTACAGACAGGCGCGGAACATGCAGAACTCAGTCTTCCGGATGAAGAAGCGCCAGCAGGAAGAACGAGATCGCGAAGCGATGGAAGAGCTGTACCGCGCTAAGGACACACGAAAGTTCTACGAGAAGCTAAAGCGCTCGCGCAGAGGCTTTGTGCCACAAGCCGACATGTGCCGAGATAATCACGGGAATATTCTCACGAGCGAGCGTGAGGTGGTCGAGAGGTGGCGGCAGCATTACGATGAGCACCTCAATGGCGACGTTGCAAGTACCGAAGGTGGCGTGGTAACAGATCTAGGAGTATGTGCACAGGACGAAAGACTTCCGGCCCCTGACCTCCAAGGGATTGAGGAGGAGGTTGGCCGGTTGAAAAACAACAAAGCCGCTGGAGCAGATCAACTACCAAGCGAGCTTCTAAAATACGGTGGAGAAGCACTGGTGAGAGCACTACACTGGGTCATTACCAAGATTTGGGAAGAGGAAGTATTACCGGAGGAATGGATGGAAGGTATCGTGTGTCCCATCTACAAAAAGGGCGACAAGTTGGATTGCGGGAACTACCGCGCGATCACACTACTGAGCGCTGCCTACAAGATACTCTCTCAAATTTTATGCCGCCGACTATCAGCGATTGCAAGAGAGTTCGTGGGGCAATATCAGGCTGGATTTATGGGTGAACGCGCTTCAACGGACCAGATGTTCGCCATCCGCCAGGTCTTGCAGAAATGCCGCGAATACAACGTGTACACACCCGACGGGTTCGGGCTTGGATATTTTAGAAAACTCGGGTACGGGTCGGGTCCGGGTTTGAATAATTTTAAAATTTTCGGGTACGGGTCGGGTCGGGTTTGAATAACGCCGGGTTCAAGTCGGGTTTGGTGCCAGTGTAGATAAATCAGTGTTTAGAAAATTGCTTTATTTAATACATCCGATATATTTAACAATTATTTCTTTACTCGAGTTTTGGTCGGGTTTATTGACAAATATTTTCCCGGGTTTCGGGTCGGGTTCGGGTTTGCTCGACAAAAATTTTTCGGGTTCGGGTCGGGTACGGGTTCGACAGAACAAAAAAATCTCGGGTTCGGGTCGGGTCCGGGTTTTGAAATTGAAAATTGTTCGGGTACGGGTCGGGTTCGGGTCTGTAAAATCTGAAACCCGACCATCTCTAGTACACACATCACTTGTTCATCGATTTCAAGTCGGCGTATGATACAATCGATCGAGAACAGCTATGGCAGATTATGCACGAATACGGATTCCCGGATGAACTGACACGGTTGATCAAGGCGACGATGAATCGAGTGATGTGCGTAGTTCGAGTATCAGGGACACTCTCGAGTCCCTTCGAATCTCGCAGAGGGTTACGGCAAGGTGATGGTCTTTCGTGCTTGCTGTTCAACATTGCGTTAGGAGGTGTAATAAGGAGAGCGGGGATTAACACGAGTGGTACGATTTTCACGAAGTCCGTTCAGCTGCTTGGTTTCGCTGATGATATTGATATTATTGCTCGTAAATTTGAGACGATGGCGGAAACGTACATCCGACTAAAGAGTGAAGCCAGGCGAATCGGATTAGTCATTAATGTGTCGAAGACAAAGTACATGATGGCAAAGGGCTCCAGGGAGGAATCATCGCGCCCGCCACCCCGAATTTATATCGACGGTGATGAAATCGAGGCGGTTGAAGAATTCGTGTACTTGGGCTCACTGGTGACCGACGACAACGACACCAGCAGAGAAATTCAGAGGCGCATTGTGGCAGGAAATCGTGCCTACTTTGGACTCCGCAGAACTCTACGATCGAATAAAGTTCGCCGTAACACGAAGTTAACCATCTACAAAACGTTGATTAGACCGGTCGTCCTCTATGGGCACAAAACATGGACCCTACGTGCAGAGGACCAACGCGCCCTTGGAGTTTTCGAACGGAAGGTGTTGCGTACCATCTACGGCGGAGTGCAGATGGAAGACGGGACTTGGAGAAGGCGAATGAACTACGAGCTGCATCAGCTGCTGGGAGAACCAACCATCGTCCATACCGCGAAAATCGGGAGGCTACGGTGGGCGGGTCACGTCATCAGGATGTCGGATAGCAACCCAACTAAAATGGTTCTCGAGAGTCATCCGACCGGTACAAGAAGACGTGGAGCGCAGCGAGCTAGGTGGGTCGACCAAGTGGAGGACGATCTGCGGATCCTACGCAGAGTGCGGAACTGGAGACAAACTGCCATGGACCGAGTGGAATGGAGGAGGCTACTATGTACAGCAGAGGCCACCCCGGCCTTAGCCTGATTGGTAAAGGTAAGTACCTATTGATATTATTGCTCGTAAATTTGAGACAATGGCGGAAACGTACATCCGACTAAAGAGTGAAGCCAAACGAATCGGATTAGTCATTAAAGTGTCGAAGACAAAGTACATGACGGCAAAGGGCTCCAGGGAGGAATCATCGCGCCCGCCACCCCGAATTTATATCGACGGTGATGAAATCGAGGCGGTTGAAGAATTCGTGTACATGGGCTCACTGGTGACCGCCGACAACGACACCAGCAGAGAAATTCAGAGATGCATTGTGGCAGGAAATCGTTCTTTCTTTGGACTTTGCAGAACTCTACGATCGAATAAAGTTCGCCGTAACACGAAGTTAACTATCTACAAAACGCTGATTAGACCGGTCGTCCTCTATGGGCACGAAACATGGACCTTACGTGCAGAGGACCAACGCGCCTTTGGAGTTTTCGAACGGAAGGTGTTGCGTAACATGCAGATGGAAAACGGGACTTGGAGAAGGCGAATGAACCACGAGCTGCATCAGCTGCTGGGAGAACCAACCATCGTCCATACCGCGAAAATCGGGAGGCTACGGTGGGCGGGTCACGTCATCAGGATGTCGGATAGCAACCCGACTAAAATGGTTCTCGAGAGTCATCCGACCGGTACAAGAAGACGTGGTGCGCAGCGAGCTAGGTGGGTCGACCAAGTGGAGGACGATCTGCGGACCCTACGCAGAGTGCGGAACTGGAGACAAACAGCCATGGACCGAGTGGAATGGAAACGGCTACTATGTACAGCAGAGGCCACGTAGGCCTTAGCCTGATCGGTAAGGTAAGTATATCAGTTCCTAACACTGAGAGTGCAGTGGGGAGCAGTAGTGGTGTCGTCTACTTCCACCTTAAGAGGGCATAGGGAGTGGTGAGGCCTATTTAGAAAGCTGTCAATACGGCAGAGCCATACCTTGTTGTCCTCCTAAAAGAGCAACCACAAAATCCGTAGCTGCAAGATCAGACAGCTAACCTCGAGGATGAAACCTGCACTAGCTCCTCTCCGTATCCGAAGCAATAAGGTACCCCGGGGCAAGTGGGACTTAAAAAAATGCTAGTTTGGTTTTGTCAAGCCAAAAAATTCTAAACATAAATAATTTTATAATTCCAATGGTTCTGAAAGACATTGTTGGTATATTTCTTCTTATTAACGGGCATTGAAACTGTTTCAAAATTTTTAAATTCTGTATATTATGCATATGATGAAAAGTGGAGCAGATCTTCATTTACACCGTATCACGGGGCAAGTGGGACATATTCAGAATTTTTGTACAAAAAGCTTAATAAAGTTGCTGCATATATGTAATGTAGCATAAATTATAGATATATTATGCGAATAACTATGTTTAGCGATTTATGTTGGAAAAGTTTTGTGGTATCGTGCATGAATTACGAAACACATATAATAACGAATCACTGAGAAAAAAATGATTAAACTCTAGCATCTCGTGCAAAACAAATTGATTTTATTTGTACAAAAAGCGCCCTAAGGTTAAATGTCGAAAGATTTCCAAACTTGCTTTTCATATTACGTAGTTGATGAAACTCGCCAAAAGATTTTTCAAGATTTACAGATGTTATGTTTACCCTAACATAATTTTACGATCATTAAATAAAGATTTTTAAATCGTGAACTTTGAATAAGTCGATTTCCATTTTTTTTCATACTCTATGATCGGTTCGTTAATATTCAAAAAACTCATTATGCAGCAAAAAACGAAAAAAAAAATAATAGAATTTGTAAAAACATGAAAAATAGATGATTTCGGTTCTAACCAAGACTTTACCATTTTAAACAATAGCTTCATCATCAGAATAGTAGTAATTAAGTGTAATTCAACGATTGTTTACTTAAGACGCCGATTTTTACTTCACTTTTGTGTAAATTTCGACTCAGGCTGAAGAAAGCGAGATCAAACTATGAAGTTGTGTTTGTTTACTCTCATAGGTCTCACTTGCCCCAGATGCTGAAATCAAGGTTGCGACCATTCATTTGCAAAGATTTACATTCATTTGCTATTATCTCAGTTCAGAAGCATGCTATCGAAAAACAATGTATGGATGAATTTACCCTTGTAGTTTTATCTGAAAGTTTGCCGAATAACATTGGGGTCGTACACGCATACCAAAGTCGTGAGTGAGCTGTGAAGGCAACTCTCCACGCGGTGAATGTAAATTTCATTCACGCTGTGGAAAGTTGCCTTCACAGCTCGCTCACGACTTTGGTATGCGTGTGCGACCCCAATGTTATTCGGCAAACTTTCAGATAAAACTACAAGGGTAAATTCATCCATACATTGTTTTTCGATAGCATGCTTCTGAACTGAGATAATAGCAAATGAATGTAAATCTTTGCAAATGAATGGTCGCAACCTTGGCAGAAATGCACTGGGGCAAGTGATAGCAGTTAACTAAAGGTAATAAATGAAAATAAATTACAGCTTTTTCGCTCAAAATAATTTGCAAGCACTCCAAAGATTATCCTGAAACCGAAAAAGTTTTGCTTTATTTGATATTTTATTTTTAAACGACGAATGTAGTAGAGTACGTTAATCTCACTTAGAGAATTGAAAATAACATAAGATCAACAATAGCATATATGGTATCTTTATGGTGAGAACAATAGCAATTTTTGAATTCAAAGTATCCGTTGGTGTAATACCTATGTTTTCTATGAAGAATGTTTGCCTTAAAACTTAAAAAGAAAAATAAAAATAGCTGTAGGTCTCACTTGCCCCGAATTCTCACTTGCCCCGGGGTACCTTATCTTCTGTTGCTCAAGGAGAGACGATATGCTTGGTGTCAATGAACACGGTTTCGGTTAAGTAGTCGAGAAGATCTCGTTCCACCGCTACTTGAGCTATCTTCTTGTCAGGTGCACCCTTCCCATTGCTTAGTGAAGAAAAAAGCTACCTTTGCGAGTCTAGGAAACTCCTTAGAACAACACGGAGATCTGGGGTGTATCAGTATAGAGCAGTTAACTACTTCTAGGCTTCATGATGCAACAGGGTCTGAACAGTGTCGGAAACATTATCTGTAAGCAAGCTTTAGACTAGAATCCAGCAGAGGAAAGACCGGATGCTAAGGCAACGCAGCCTTAATAAGTATGAACTGTGAAAACATGGCCCTTGGCGCAAGATTGAAACGAAAAAAAAAATACATTGCAGACAAATCCACGAAAGCTCATTTTAGTTGTCCAATACTGTAGTTTGAAATATAATTAGTAGAAGTTACCGGATACTTTGCTCAAAACTTCAACTGCCGTGACGTACATCAGTGGTACAAAAAAAGCAGTTCTGTGCAACTATGGAGTCACTTGGTAGGCAATAATTCATGGAACGACTTAACCATTGGATTACATTGTTTGCAAGATGCAAGGCTGCCAGTAAATAATGAATGGTTAACGGTATACTGTAGTAAACCGCGCGCCTCCCACATTCATCATAACCGTGGAGAAGGTCACTCTGAAATACAATATACAGTAGTTCCGTTTTTTATGTGCGATTCAGAAGGACGAACCAGCACTCAGGCATCGTCATTCGTCATGCAACATTTTTCGGGGGAATATAAATTTCAACACTATCGTGATGGTCGCGGCACGCTATGTTAGCTAGATAGGCCCCAAAGTGGAAAACAGCGAAGAGTGCACACCTTGCGCGCTGGCACGTGACTCAAGCACCCGAAAGTGTGCTGCTAACAGTTTTCCCCGTAAGAGGCAGCAGCAGTCCCCTGTCGCGATGGATGGGTTGAATAAAAAAGTTCCACCGAAGAAAGGGTTTATAACAACATGAATGAGCATTTGTTAGGAGGATTGTTCGATGGGATCGTGTTAGGTCTGAGGGGTAAACGAATTTAAAGATTCGCTTGGTAGTAGCTTAATGATGTGGCACATGCAATGTGAAGCAGAATTCGATTAGTTTTTGGGGCTAAAATTTTCGCCATCTTCAGTCACGTCAGTTTTCGAAGGTGTAGCTTGTAGGTGGTGCATTGGCGTTTGCTGAAATGAGGATAGTTTATTTTCACCTCAGTTAGATTTTCCCACCAGATAGAAAAGAGAACTTTCCAAAGAGATTTATGAACTTATGTTTGAAAGTGGGTCAACTGCATCGGCAATGGTTTGAATGTACGAAGATAAGTTTAGACAAATTTAGTTCAGCATTAAATTTATGATTACACTGAGTCAACATTTTTCCGTCATAATGAACCGCTTGCAGCTCTCCAACGTTGGTTACGCTCGCCGCCAGACACTCTCCATCCAATGTTTACGCTTTCTGGAATGTTCAACTTCTTCAAAACTTTCGACTCCGTGAACAACGTTGTCAATGGACTTTATTCCTTATGAGACCCCTTTTTGGAAGCAGCTGGCTTCTAAAATGCCCCTCCTTGCGACAATCATATCTTGTGATGGATAATTTAAATACAGTGTCTAATAATTTATCCATCGAGGTAAAAGATGTTATTTCTGTTCTCCACTAGAACTGTCAAAGTATTGTACCGATATAAGACACATTTAAGTTTTTAGTTAACAATTAACAATGCGACGTTTTTGGGCTATCCGAAACATGATTAACACCTGATCTGCCTATAACTGCATAACAGTCACATTCGACAAAAGTAGGCATTGGAGAAAATGGGACTCAAAGTTTGCAAATTGCGTTAGTATGGGAAAGCATTAAAATTTCAAAAATTTGCCGAAAATTCAAAATTAATCCTTTTGCAATGAAATCTTCTACAGCTCTTCTTCTATGCTGGGCGAATAGTTGTAAAATTATTAGACCAAAATATGATTGGCGGTCCGCTATGAGGCCAGTGTGTATTCTCAGTGTGACTGTTATGCGGTTACATTCGTGAATATTTGATAATGAGACAAAACGACTTGGTGTTTATTTCATATTTCGTAGAACAAACTTGTCAAGTTTATATGGGTGGATTAAAGTACAGATAATTTGGAGATGATCCCCGGTATTAACTCAATATTGACAAAAACTGCAAATGTTACAAATATGCAGTTATGGGCAGTGATGTAACCTTAACTTTCCCCAATTTCAATATCATACGCCTTGATCGATCCAACTTGTACGTAGGAGTGCTTTTAGGGATCAAAAAGCAGCAATCATTTATAGTCGATTTTCATCCGATGACAGATAAAACCTCAGTGTCGTCTCCACATATTTTCCTCCCCAAAACTGATATATCTCGCACTGGATCTCGCCCACATCTGCTCGGATATGCCTGAGCCTTGGCTACTCATGGGAGATTTCAACTCTCATGGTACAGACTGGGGGAACTGTACGATGACTGCTGTTTAACGTTGATATAGGGGAATTCAGATATTTTGGACAGACCATTACGCGTATATATTTTGGACCTTTACGGCAAAATCAAATGGAAGTGTCCAATTTATATACGCGTAACGGTCTGTCCAAATTGCCTGAATCACCATATGACCTCTGCGGGTTCCGGGTCATTTGGCCGAACGCCATTTGGCCGAATGCCGTTTGGCCGAACGCCATTTGGCCGAAAGGGTCATTTGGCCGAATGCCGTTTGGCCGAAAATAAATGATGAACTTAAGTGACCATGTCACTATTCCTCGCATAAGTATAACTCGAAAGAACAGCCTATGATTCCAAGAAGGAAAAATCTTTGATAAAATATTGACAGGTTCAACGCCAATTCATCCCTGAATACCAAAACTAGAAAGAATAGCCTTTGATTAAAAGAAGGAAATATTTCTGATGATCATTATGGTAGTTGGAATGTCAAAAACTTCCTCTGAATTCTTTTGAACATAATTCGGCCAAACGGCATTCGGCCAAACGGCTTTTCGGCCAGATGGCATTCGGCCAAATGGCGTTCGGCCAAACGGCATTCGGCCAAACGGCGTTCGGCCAAATGGCCGGACACCACCTCTGCGACAACTTCAACATGACCATTTTGAGCAACGGGGAAGTAACACGAGGCACCTCCAGCTAAAGATGGCAGTCCTAGAGACAGCTGATTAGACCTCTCAATCTCGCTGGAGTGTAAATGGAGGGTTATCCAGGACCCCCATGGTAGTGATCATCAGTAACGCGCTTCAGGCCAACGTCAACCAGTGAGATAGTGAGTGCACAGAAATCTATCGCGGATCGGTCGAAAACATTAAGCGGTACGCTTCGCTTTAAAGCAAGTTTAAGAACTTGGTCAAGGCGAAGAAAAGCAGTTACTGGCATCGGCTCATCGAGGGTTTGTCACGCAAGACATCGATGAGAACTCTTTTGAATGTTGGGAGAAGAATGCGTAACGCGTCGTCGGTTAACAAGGATCGAGAAATCTCTCCTCGGTGGATCCTTAACCCTCTAATGGATACCTGGGGTCCATTGGACCCCAGAGCCACTTTGAAGTGGTCGCAAAAAAGTTTGGATTGACACATCGGTCCCGTTTTCACAGTACCTTCAAACTACACCACGATGAGTTATTTGTGCAAAAATACCAAATATTTCATGGCGTACTATAGATTATTTTTTATGTCAAAGTTGAACCGGGCGATTTTGGTCCCCTGGGGTCCATTGGACCCCACGACACGAATGATTATATCTTGTGATCGTCACTTCCTAGAATAATGCTGTCTTCGACAAAATTGTTCAATAGACCAAGGGCAATCTTGTGATGAACAAATTGAATTGGAATTAGTCCAGTAGGTGGCGCTATTGTTTATTCAAATTATGGATTGAAAGTTAAAGTTAGCTTGAATATCTTGAGATTCGGAATGTATTGAAAGTTTGTGTCTTCGGCAAAAGTGTTCAATACATCAAGGATTATTTGGTAATGAAAATTTTTTTAAAGTTTTTCGGCAAAATGGCGCTAATTAGTTCGTATATGCCCAGCATCCGAGATTACCGAGTGGCAAGTACGCTTCTTTTGAAGTGAATATCTTGAGAATAACACAATATAATTACATTATGTTCACAATACCAATACTTCCAATTTGGTGGATAATTTACTTCAGAATTGACTCACCCGGATACCTCCAGGAATTCCTCCCAAAATTTCTGAAGGAACTCCTACCAGGATTCTTCCAGAAATAAATACAGGGATTCTTTCAGTAATTCTTCCCGAGGTTCCTCTACGATTTCATCTGGGAAATTCACTCAAAAGCCCTCCGGAAATGACTCCCAAAACTACATCAGGAATTCCACCAGGGATTCAACTAGGAATTCGTAAAAGGATTCTTCCACAAATGCTTTTCGAGATTCCTCCACGAAATCCTCCCAGAATTTCTTCAGGAATTTGTCTCCGAATTGTTCCCGGGTTTTCTCCAGAATTTCCTCCCGGGTTTCCTGCATGAGTTTTCTAGGAAATCCACTTGAAATTCCTCCTGGGATTTCTTCAGGAATTCCTCCGGGGGTTGCTTCAGGAATTCCTCCTGGGATTTCTCCAGGAATTCTTACCGGTATTTCTCAACGAATTTCTCCCGGGATTCCTCCAAGAATTCTTCCTGGCATTCCTCCAGGAATTCCTCCTAGGATTCTTTCAGGAATTTCTCCCGGGATTCTCCAGAAATTTCTCCCGGGATTCCTCTAGGAGTTGCTCTCGAGATTCCCCTAGGAATTTCTTCCAGGATTCCTCCAGGAACTCCTCACGGAATTCCTCCAGAAATTTCTCTCCAGGAGTTCCTCCCGGTTACGGGAAGGAAACGTTGAGATTTACATTCCATTTTATTCGATTTTTCATGAAAATATATTTTGTATCACAGAGAACAGACATCCAAGCCTATAGAAAATTGTCTCGAAAGCTGTGCAAGGATTCAATTTTTTTTAGCGTTGACAACACTAACGTCACCTATGCGGCAAGTTGCTACAATTAGTGGTGAGTACGCATATCTACATAAGTTTTATATTCACCACCGACAACAGCGTGGGAACATTGGGATAGCAGTGCCACCACGATGTTGCCACTTGTGTTGCCATTTCAAATGAACGTTAAATTCCTTACACACTTTTGAAACTGAGCTTGGATGTCTGATCTCTGTGCTGTGGAAAATTGTGTAGATTATGATCAGAGTATAATTGTATATATCCCATAATCTGTAATATAGACACTATAGATTCCATATGCTTTCCAAGATGCAGACAACTATAAGGGGCCGTCCATAGATGAAGTGGCATTTTAGGGTGGTGGGGAGAGTCTCTGATTATGCTACGAGCCATGTATTAGGTATAGGAAAATAGGGGGAGAAGGGGGGTGTCAAAAATCGTCAAAAAAATGCTACGCCATTTATGGATGGCCCCTAACCAAGCGATCTATCAATTCGTTTAGCCAAACGAGATTTACGGAACGATAACGACTGTGGGTTGTGTGACTTCATTTAGTACACACTAAATTCACTATAAAACACTCTAAAATTGCGTAATTCAACTATTTCTCCCCAAGTCTGTAGATTCTATAGTGTCTATATTCGGTAGGTCCATGTCCTGCCAAATAACAGCGGTAGACACCATCTCTATAAATAATAAGCATCCCGCACCAGCGTCTCCCAATAGGAGAGTTCGTATCAAATGGCTCATCAACTGAACATTTTTGACCTACCCAACAACTAAGACACCATTTTTCTAAGAAATCAGGATCCTGAGATATTATGAGATAAGAAATTTGCGTGCTATCTAGCACTGCCTAGTGGTGGAATATCGAATCAAACGGTCCATAATCTATAAGTTCTTGACCAACCAAACAACTTTGCCAAAGACATCAACTATATAAGTAATGAGGATCCTGAGATATATGAGATTTAAATTTTAATAGTGTTACGTCTGTTTGTCTCTGATTTCTCTTGGGCTTATTCATAAATTACGAAACGCAAAATTTGATAACTTAAGGGCTCCTCCCTTCTCCGTGCAACAACTTTTGTATGGAAAATTTTGAATGAAACGTAACACAGCGCTAGACCACCTCCCACTCCTTTGCGTTACGTAGTATTTGAATGACCCCTTTTGACCCGCTGGACATATATGTCTACTCGCCTACAGCAGTGCGATTTACCCTATTGTTTCGGTACGTCTTGTCCTTGTCCGCTTGTTTAGGTACGTTATATCCTGTAGATCGGGGGCATTTTTCAATGCTCACTAGCACCACCTAGCGGAAACTTCCCGAACTAAATTGTTCATCACTAGATAGGCCTTGACTTTCCTAACATCTTTGCTGAAAACATCACCCTTTCAAAAAGTAAGGATCACGAAATACGCGAGAATATATGTTGGGGTCCAATGGACCCCAGGGTCCCAAAACAGACCTTTATTTAAGGTATCCTCTTGAGAGTTAAGAAAAAGTTTGTCCAGATTCCGTACACCTGGAACGAATAATTCGTAACGTTTCCGAATATAGGGACGATATGGATAGGTCATTTTCGATGGTTGAATTCTTACTTGCTCTATTTTTATGTAACAATTCCGCTCCAGGAATGGATCGAATTAAGCTCTAAAACCTCCTTGACGTCGCAAAGAGACGCTTGTTGATCTTATTCAATCGTTTCCTGGAGAACAATATCGTTCCGGAGGATTGGAGGCAAGTGAAGGTGATAGCAATTCAAAAGTCAGGAAAACCCGCGTCGGATCATGACTCGTACCGTCCAAACGCGATGTTGTCTTACCTAGAAACAGATGAGTTTTGCTCATGGTGTCTTGACAGTTTTAAGAACTAGCTAAATTGGTATTTCCCTGGGTTCATGTTTCAATGTGAGAGACATTGATGATTGTCTCATCGGTTTTAGAGTACGGTAGCTTTTATTTTCAATACGCGGTAAACAAACCATTGGACCGCGTTAGGTTACATGACCTTGACTTGAGTTTAGAGGTACTTGTTGATGTACAGCCTGATTTACCGCTTTGCGGAGCTACCGTTCCGGTTTCTCATCCGATGCGAGGTTGTATATCCATTGGTCATACATAGAAAACTTCGGAAAGCAGCTCGAATAGAACTCACAAACTCGTTTATGAGTGTGTACTACTGGTACGTGACGCTGTTGATAAGCCCATCTTCGGTTAACACAGATCGTGACAACTTGCGACTTCGATAGAACTGTTCTTCTCCGGATTGTGATCTGATATTGAAGGATAAGATCAATGGAATACTAGAATCTTTTCGATCGTGTATTCCACCAGTTTTTGCAAGTAAGTTTAGGCATTTCTCCCTTCTTTCTACGTATACAACTCATATATAATCATACGTTCATAGCCATCGCTAGAACCAGAAACGGTTGAAAAGCCGTTTCCCTTCCTTCCAACTTTTACAGCACAGTGTTAATCTATCAGAAAACTCCTACGAGTTATTGCAATCTAGCGAACTGTGCTTTTCACAGTAATAATCACATAAACCTATCATCTTAAGCCTGGCATTCACGCACCAATGTGTGAACCCTCTGCCAACCATATCCCTCCAACACTCCGATATCCGCATGAATTTGGGCAGACGTAAATGTATGTTCGGTCTGTTGTGGTCAGAGATGGCATAGATACACTGATAAACAGCTCTGCGTAGACACTTCAATAAAATGTACGCTGCTCTGTTGTGCTACGAATGTGGACCGGTGACAAACACACATCGCTCAGCCGTAAAACTTTGCGTGAGAGTACGAATGGGTAAGTTGCCACACCAGCTGCGCGAGACGTCGCAGAGCTCAAACTTCTTCTGCGTGAGCTTCGCTCATTTCCAGGAATGTGCTGCACATCTGCGCTGCCTGAGCTGCAAGTTGTAGGTTCTCGGCAGTACAGAGTAGCGCAGCGCTGCGATGTGAGCTGTGTATGGGACTGTACTTTCTCTTGCTTTCCTGCGCTCACCGTCGTACGCGATGCGACAACGATGCCGAGCGCGCGCAGTCGGACCACACAGAAGATATTTTTTTACACGCACTCTTTCTCATCATAAAGGCTGTGTTTAATGTGTATTTTTTTTTTTTGTCTTCTTGCTTAGCGTTCTGAGGTGCATGCCATCTCTGGCTGTGGTTACAAACAACTGCAATCATCATTTACTTCCCTTTTCCTACATTGACCTAGGTGGCAGGCGCCTTTTCCTACATTGACCTTGACGTGGCAGGCGCCATTGTCGCCTAAAAATAGAAGATCAAAACACTCACACACTGAAGATGCCTGCTTAGTTAGCGAAGTATAGATAACAGCTTCTAAGGTATGCTAGATCGCTATTTTTTCCACACATACAAGAAAAATTGTTATGAAATCCCATTTGAGCTCTGTGCAAAACTATTTACCACTACTGATGCAAAGGAGGATCTAGCATACCTGAGAGAACTGTCATTTATACTTGGCTTAGTTAGCCCTCAGGCAGATATCTCATTGGTTCCTTGTGTGAGTGAAGTTGGTCTGGCGATACTGGAGTATGTATCATCCACGGGCGGTCAATCAAGCTCAAGTAAGTTCGGACATGTTGGCGTAGACAGACAGCTCTTTGTAGATGGTTCAAAGACAACTGGTTCGACTGGTTTTGGTATCTACAATTATGTTTATAGTGACGCCTACATGCTTCAAGAGCCCTGTATGGTATACGTTGCTGATTTGCACTCATCCTTTTATTTTTACCGACATCTAAGTTCTTTGAAGGCTGCTCGGTTAATGAAACCAATGAACTTCTGGAGTGGAATACGCCAAGTCTAATTCCAGAATAGTTTGGAAATCCTGGAATATCCCATGAATGTACCAAAAGCATTATAGTAGTGCAATGAGGCTCCATCAGCAGTATAGACTACATTCCACGAATATTTTTTTACAATTTAAGCATGATACAGGATGTAGATATCGTAACCCATACTTCAAAATGTTTTGAAGGCCATTTATATTTCACGGAATGTCCAACTACCAAAATATTGTATTGCTCGTAACATTTCGAGGTCTAATGGACATCAACGTGACTAAATTTCTTGAACAAAGTGAACACAAATGATGGTAGATGTTGTAGATCTTAAGAAAATGAATTCCAGAGTAGTTTGGGTGACCTAGATCACCCAATTCATGTACCATAAATTTTCTAGGAGTGCTTTGAGGCTTTCTGAGTAGCGTAGACTATGTTCTGTGATGATTCATCGTGTATCAAATTTGGTTTAGAATGTTGGATTCGTGACGCCTACTTCGGAGTACTTGAAATAGCTCTGGGATCAAAACTTCAACAGACTATGCTCCCAGTCAACCAGTGATCGTATAAGTACAGAGGTTCTCAAACTTTTTCAGCTTGCGACCCACTTTTGATTTTCAAAGAATTTGGCGACCCACCAGCACGAAAAGATAAAATAAGTTTTTTTTGCTAATTTAGACTGCCTTTTCAAATAAATACATTTTATCACTTTCATAGGTTGTGATGTACGTGACGTAGCCCTCAATCTCAAAAAATATGTTTTTGTTTATTAATAGTGATCTTAAAGTTTTTTGCAAAAGTCTAAGAAAGGTTAAGGTGCCCAAGTTTACAGCATCAGTTAACTCTTAGTCTTAAAAATTTGAGATAAGATTTAAAGTTTCTAATATATTAAACCAGTCTGGCTTTGATTATATACTAGTAATTTCATACTTCTGCAGCACTTCAAAATTAAATCTTGATTGAAAATGCTACAGATATTCACAGCGAGTGGGTGAACATAAAGTAGTTTTTAGAATTATAGTACTGCTGAATGGTCAGATGAGTCCTCTTGAAATTTTTAGTAATATTCTTCATTCACACTTATATTATTTCCAATTTTATTGGAAACACTTTTCATTTTTTTGGTATTTGTATTTCAACTAATGCTAATTCTACACTTCAATAACTTTCAGTTGTTCCGTTAAAGTTCAGATGATCGACTTTCATCGGAATTTTACAGAAGTTTAACTTTACTGAAGTTCGGTGGGAAGAAGGTTTATATTCGAAGTTTGGTAATTTTTGCTGATTTTTGGTATTTCTAATTTTGCTGAAACTGGCGTGTAAGTCTAACACAAAATGCCAACGCAAGCAACAGCTTGAACTATTTTTTTCCAGAACACAAGTCAAATTATACTTGGCCGGACCACCACTAGGTGGCGGTAGTGAGCAATCGTCAAACAGGAAGAAAAACAATACTAACGCTGCGAGTGGCAAATTGACCAACTACCGAATATTTCAATCAACCGGTAAAGAGGTGTTTGATAAGAAGCGAGCGGAGTGTAAAGTCTGTTTCTCTGCTTAAAACATCCAATTGAAAACTCATAGTGGCGGGATCGATTCAAGAACAGTAGTTTCAATATTCAATATACTCCACACAAAACTTATAATACAAAATTTTGAAAAGAATTAAGGAGAAACTGAAATTCTAGAAATAACTCTTCAAGAAATGGATTCTCCATGGAAGTATCCGAAAATTAGAAAATGGCTAGCAATAACATTCGGCATAAGTGAACAAAGACTACGCGACCCACCAAAAATCAGCCCGCGACCCACCAGTGGGTCGCGACCCATAGTTTGAGAAACGCTGGTATAAGATGTTGAATAAGACGTTAAAGTGGAGGCGATATGCGTACATTTTACATGCGCTTAAATGGAGGCATGCACGCATATGACCTCCACTTTATCATCTTGCTAATCGATGAAATTTGAGCAAAAACATGTAGATTTCATAAAAAAATACAAAAAAAGCCACGTATTTTCGGCTACCGACAAAAGGGGGAGGATACAAAGGGGGGAGGTAACATTCATTTCTTAGCACAACTATTCCCCTTGACTATAAAAAAATCCGGGGTAAAATGTTAAAAAAAAAAGATGATATTGCTTTTCTGCCAAAAGTAGGTCGTCCCGGATGTTTACGGGTTAAGGACAGACTTGTTAGAATCCCAGAATGGCCGACTTTGGCACCTACTAACGATTTCGAGGTCACAAATCTCTTCGTCTACTAAACCAGCGCACCTGGTCTTCTTATATTAAGCTTATTACAAGTGAGCAAGAACAGAATAATTTAATGCACTGATTTGTGAAGCTTGCTTCTTGAGATTTGTGCATTTGAAGCCCTGATGCACTGTTGAAGCGGGATTTCAAGACGTTTGTCCTGAAACGAGGAAGTCTCAGCTTTATTGTGTCAAATTTTCAATTACCCTAAAATTTTGACCGAAATTGTATATCTATCACCCCTGTTTGTGAAAACATATTCTTAGAAATCCGAGGCTTTCTAGCTAAACTTCATGGTATTACAAAAAAAGAAGAGCAAGAAAGTAGTCGAATCTATCATTTGCCAGGATGTGTATGTGTATATTAAACAACATATATGATACCATAATTTTGTTCGGAAAAGAGTAATGATCTTCCAATATATTTTTCACAAAATAAAAGGTGAGGTGAGAATAAAAGTAAAACCTGTTGAAGCAACAAAATTGTGAAATTACTTAACTGATATGCATTGCTAATCCGATTCGATTTGTAAAACCTAAAAACCTTGTAAACTTTGTAAATGACTTCATCTAACTCCATGGTAGACTGATTTAGTCATTTTGATACTTACATTTATTGTTATCGTCTATTAATACCAGCCTTTCATTGCAGAACTCATGTACACAACAGCTTTACATCACCTAATCCGATCGTCGACAACAAAACTACTTTAGCTCTCTTGTTCTTCGCTTCGTTCACAGTCACAGAAAATCCATTTAACGACCGGATATTCGTCACATTTGCACTCGTATATCCGTCTCCAACTTCCTAGGAAAATCCAATATAAACCTTCCTCCGATCACAACGTTCATTCGATTGCACACCCTCTAATTATACACATCCAGCATATACGTATGCCCTCACGGTATCCAATTTTCCCATTACCATCGAATTTCAAACGAAACACACAAAAACACCTGAAGGTAAAATTCCTGCCTTCAACTAATCCACAAAGTCCTTCGCAGTTTGCACATAATTTCTTCCGCACTCATCGCAACGCGGCAGCCAGCACTCCTCGCCAATCGCGCCAAACTCACATCGGACGGGGAGGAAAAACAAATCGTTCCGATCGCTTTCACGGTTCCTCACGAACTGAACTCGCTATATGTTGCCAAAAGACGCCACCGACCGTCCGTTCGCCAATAAACTCTATTGCGCTGATAATGGGCACCAACTACGACCAGACACAACATATATCGCTTGGAGTACCCAGTCAGCCAGTCATCTATCCCCGCGGTCACCGACCACCCGACCCCACGCTCAATCAATTGTACGATACCCTAGTCCCTCATTGTAGGCGACTGTTCGATGGCCCCATTCAGGGATCCTTTTCCGTAACTCTCCTTATTTTTCGCTCTCTCGCTCTCAGTTTAGTGAAGCACCTGTTCTAGTTTTCCACACCTGCCGAGCGCGCGTGAAAAACCACGCTTCCCCCGATCGTCCCCGATTAACTTTTATGAGCATCTTAACAGGCACTTTGCCGATCGCTTATCGCATCGGGGGGTAGAGCGTAAGGACTATGGGAGAAGTTTATCAAATTAGTGGTAAATAAGAAGGGTTTGTATGGAATGATAAAGATTGAAATACTTCAAGCAAATCTTTCAAGCACCACTGTTACAATCTTCCCAATATCGATAGAATCGAATCCTCGTCGATTATTCTCTCGATATAGTTATGTGAATTTTGTATGTTTTTATAGTACTTGATAAATGATTCAACCCAGAACATTAACAGAAGCCACATTTTTTTCCAAACGTTACGAAATTGAATATTACCACCATCTATCCCACAGTGAAGTAGGTGGCCTGATGGTTAGGGGCGCCATCGCCATCAGCGTCCCGATATTGGGAAAAACAAAGTGCGAGGAAAAAGGCGAAGAAATCGCGACACCATTCCCCATCGGCACGCGCTTTTCTCACTCTTCTTCCAATATTGGATTTAAAAACAAACATGAAATGCTAGAACAAGTCCATATACCAAGATAGCTATGGAAGGCATCGCATCGGGGAGATACTGTTTTTCCGTTTTCGAGTGAAACTACGCACGAAGTCTGTTGTTGACCGAGTGGTGGAAATGGAAAAACTTGGAGAAGATATTTTTACTATACCGCTCTGAACCGGTGAGCGGTAGGTAGCTAAGAATACAGTCGAGTATCCTATTAAACGCTGCCACCCACCGCAATTTCTCAGCTGTCTTGCAGCCGCCAATCCAGCTGATCTTTTGAGTGCAGTTAGCGCCTACTATAGACTCATCGCTTACAAAAAATTAACTAAATTGATTAGAACATGGTTTCCCAAACTGTGGGTCGCGACCCCCTAGGGGGGTCTCCGGCGTTCATCCAGGGGGTCGAGAGGGACAGTAAAATATTTTACTGTAACAGACAACAAATGAGGGAATTTCTATAGGGGGTCGCGAAAACTACGTCAGTTGGCAAAAGGGGGTCGCGCGCACCTGAAAGTTTGGGAACCTATGGATTAGAAAACAGCCTGGAAAATGCGGTGGGCGTAAAGTGGGTGGCAGCGTCTAATAGGAGACCCGACTGTATGAAGGTGGGTGGTAGAGAAAAGTTGTGTCGTTGTGCTCATTCGGAGCCAATTTGAGAGAGTGAGAAATGATTATTTTCTGCACGCAGAACTCGATGTACACAGCGCAACGAGTAACTTTCACGCAGCGACCGAAAAGACAAAAGAATTTTCACGCAGATTTGTGTAACACTGGATCAACACAAAAAATGTGCTGATCCAGTGTTACACAAATCTGCGTGAAAATTCTTTTGTCTTTTCGGTCGCTGCGTGAAAGTTACTCGTGTGCTGTGTTGTTTCATTTAAGGGTGTGTGCAAGGCCTGTTTACGCGCGCAACGACCAACGCTGTTATATGTCTGGAGAAGGAACAAGATGGAAAGTGGAACTACGCGCTACAGTGGCCCTTCGGCTTGTTCGTTATCTATTTGCTAGAGAATATACTATAGCTAATACAGTATTCAATCAAGCATAAAAGCACGCGTACTCGATCAGGCTAAGGCCTGGGTGCTCTCTGCTGTAGGGAAACAAAGCCCAAAATGCCAAGATGGGGTAAAATGGCCCAACTCATAAAATCATTCCTAAATGTGATTCGATCAATACTACAGGTGAATGATATCAAAATATGTTTGCATAAAACATTCTTCTAGAAGCTAGGCCGCCAACCCCACGGCAAATCTTTCGATTTCCCAATAAAAACTATCAACTTCCGGTTTTTCGTAATTGCAATTAAGGTTTTCTGGTGATTTAATTACCAGCCAAGTGCTTCCCAGGAGATTGAGAAACACATGGAGGCGCATGGTTGTTGATGTCTGCGCTATCCATGCACTAAGGGGATTCAGGTGGCCAAAAATCGAAAATTGACTTCAATGGGGCACGTTCGGTGTAGTACTAGATTTGTAGTAATGAGCTGAATTTTAGTATGGTGAGAAGGTGAATTCTCCGTTTCTGCAACGAAATGGTGCAAAACGCGTGGGTATTATGATTCCTTGCCTAATTTGATGCTGTTTGAGCAAAACTTTGGATAACTATGTTGTTTATGTTGCAAGAAATGAAGAAAACAACAATACTGTTGCCCGAAGTTTTACTCAAACAGCATCAAATTAGGCAAGGAATCATAATACCCACGTTTTTTGCACCATTTCGTTGCAGAAACGGAGAATTGGCCTTCTCACCATACAAAAATTCAGCTCATTACTACAAATCTAATACTTCACCGATCTGCCCTATTCAATTTGAGATTCAGGTTCGGTTGTTGGAAGTAGACCACTTGGACCAGTAAACCCTAGAATTTTGGTTTGCTAATCCCTATACTTATCGAGATATTGGCAGCAGAATGAGATCATTATCGATTTTTGGTAAAATTAATGAAATGTTCAACTTTGCATATCTTCGGCTTAAATGAAGAATGTTAAACTTCAAAAGTAGTTTCTAAAAGCTTGCTTATAAACCTTTCGAATGACGTATCAGACGTAGAAATATTAATTGTAAAACTATTAAATGATGCCACATGAAAAAAATAAAATTTTTCCCGTACAAACCGTTACATATAAAAAAAGTTTCGTTGAGTTTCGCTTCGGGACTATTTCTATGTCTTTGTTTAGGATCCCTGGGAGGCATTGAAAACAAATTTGGCTGCTACTAGCTGCTATTCTGGAATTCCAATCATGTTGTCGGCGATGATTGAGATATTGCTATATAAAATCACCCTGTTGGCCATTAAATACTTCTGAGGAAACATTTGGTCGTCATGGCCACTTTTATCGGTAGATCAATCATAGTGCAGTCGAAATCTGGTCTTAGATCTCTTAGCGAAGCGTGTTTTTACGAATTGGAATCCATTTAGTAAATAGGAACAGAAATCCTTAAACGCCTAAAAGTATGCAATACCCTTGACACTGTCGTGTTGAAACAACCTGTTCAACATGATTTTCATGTTTTTCAGGCATAAGCCCTACGAATAGGAGCAAGACATTATAAAATTGACGCGAAAATATTTTTGGCCACCTGTTTGTATGGAGCCGCCCCATAGTGCCATGTTAAGGATCATTCAAATATGACGACCATCGTTTAGCGGGTTTCCCTGATACTCGAACTACGCACATCACTCGATCCATCGCCACCTTGATTAATCGTATCAGTTTATCCGGGAATCCGTATTCGTGCATAATCTGCCATAGCTGTTCTCGATCGATTGTATCATACGCCGATTTGAAATCTATGAACAAGTGATGTGTGGGCACGTTGTATTCGCGGCATTTCTGCAACACCTGGCGGATGGCGAACATCTGGTCCGTTGTAGCGCGTTCACCCATGAATCCAGCCTGATATTGCCCCACGAACTCTCTTGCAATCGGTGATAGATGGCGGCATAAAATTTGAGAGAGTATCTTGTAGGCAGCGCTCAGTAGTGTGATCGCGCTGTAATTCCCGCAATCCAACTTGTCACCCTTTTTGTAGATGGGACACACGATACCTTCCATTCAAACATCCTGTAATACTTCCTCCTCCCAATTCTTGGCTATTACCCAGTGTAGTGTGCTCCCACCAGTGCTTCTCCACCGTATTTTAGAAGCTCGCTTGGTAGTTGATCTGCTCCAGCGGCTTTGTTGTTTTTCAACCGGCCAACCTCCTCCTCAATCTCTTGGAGGTCAGGGGCCGGAAGTCTTTCGTCCTTTTTTATCTAGTTCATTTATTTGGGGCTCAATCGCGTATAACGCTTTACGGAGCCGAGGATCTTTCTTTGTACTTACTAGTATACATTATACAGAGTAATAACTTTTTAATGATATCTCTTAGTAATGGGTGGAAGCCAGGGTACTCGTGGCAGCTCGAGGTTAGAAGGTCACATTTTGAGGGATGGACAGGGTAAGGATTGGGCCAAAGGTTTCACTGCTGCTCATCCGGGGGTTAATCGCATCTTGCTAGCGTATTCGGTGCCTTGTGAAGTTGGTACCAACTTGTTGTGGGACTTGGTCTTCCGGATGGCCAGGAGCAGCTTGGTAACACAAAGAGAACAAAACAGAGAAAAAAACTGGAGAAGAAAACACAAGCGAATTAAACTTTTATACCAGCAGAGCGAAGAAAGTCGAAAATACAACCCATGTATGTGACATCGCGGGTCCCCAACACATCTCTCACAAGAACAAAGGGTTGTCTACCTCGGGCCTCAAGGGTATCCAATAGTAGCGCTCTGGAGGCGTCATTATCCGGGCACTGCCAAACTACGTGGTCGATGTCATCATAACCGGAACCGCACTTACTACAAACATTGCTCAACGCGAGGTTAATCCTGTGTAAATGCGCGTCTAGCGAGTAATGGTTGGACATAAATCTTGACATCACGCGAATGAAATTGCGACTTACATCCAGACCATACCACCACACTCGCAAAGAAACATTAGGAATAATGGAATGTAACCACCGTCCCAGCTGGCCATCTCGCCAATCATTTTGCCAACTTTGAAGAGAACTCTGGCGAACAAAATGGAAAAATTCATCATGTGAAATTCTTCTATCATAGATTTCACCTTCCTGTGCGCCCACCTTTGCGAGAGAGTCCGCCTTCTCATTGCCATAAATTGAGCAATGTGAGGGGACCCATACAAAGGTAATCTTGTAGGATCTTTCGACCAGTGCACCCATCTGCTCCCTTATTTTTGTAAGAAAGTAAGATGGATGTTTTACAGGTTTCATCGACCGGAGTGCCTCAATCGAACTAAGGCTATCCGAGAAGATGAAGAAATGGTCTACGGGCATGTTGGAAATCATCCCCAAAGCGAAATTGATTGCTGCCAGCTCAGCAACATAAACCGAACAAGGTTCCTGAAGTTTGCGGAAGGCGGTGAAATTTTCATTGAAGACACCGAAACCAGTGGATCCATTTATGCGAGACCCATCAGTGAAAAATCTCTTACAGGAATTGACATTTTGGTACTTTTCGTTAAAAATGCGAGGAATAGATAGACATCGAAGTTGATCTGGTATTCCATGAATAGCTTGTTTCATGGACAGATCGTATTTAACAGAGGGACTGTCATTAGTGAAGTGTACACGAGGAGGATTATAACTTGGTAGGCTTATGTCAGATGACATGTAGAACAGATAGATTATCATGAATTTAGATTGAGTGTTCAGACTGAGCATTTCTTCGAAGTTTTCAATGACAAGTGTGTTGCTCACTCCACACTTGATAAGTAACCTTAGCGAGAGCTCCCAGAATCGGTTCTGGAGAGGTCTTTCGTCCTGTGCACATACTCCAAGATCTGTTACCACGCCACCTTCGGTACTTGCAACGTCGCCATTGAGGTGCTCATCGTAATGCTGCCGCCACCTCTCGACCACTTCACGCTCGCTCGTCAGAATATTCCCGTGATTATTCCGTCACAAGTCGGCTTGTGGTACAAAGCATCTGCGCGAGCGGTTCAGCTTCTCGTAGAACTTTCGTTCTACGCTTCGCGATCTCGTTCTTACTGCTGGCGCTTCTTCCCCCGGAAGACTGAGTTCTGAGTTATCATTCGGTATGTGGCGTCCAGGCTGTTTCGCCCGATTGCCGGTCTGTACATTTCTTACCTTCCTACCTACGCGTCCATGTCACCGACAACGATTTTCACGTCACGCAGCGAGCAACCATCGTATGTTTGCTCTAACTGCGCGTAGAACGCTTTTTTCTCGTCATCAGGTCGCCCTTTTTGTGGGCAGTGCATGTTGATGCTGTAGTTAAAGAAATGGCCCTTACCCAAGTAACCAAAAGTTCCCATGACAAAATGCAATTTCAAGTTCCGCGAAGTTCAGATAAAGTTCCGAATGGAACTTTCTGGCTGCTTAAGAGGCTAACGACGAGCCTTGAGGGAACTTCGGTCCTTCGGTCACAAGTTCCGGCAAGGCTAATTGTTAGCCTCTTAAGCAGCTTTAAAGCTGCTCAAGATGCTACTCGGAACTTTCAAGTTTATAGAAGTTCAGTTCAGTAGCATTGTGTTTTAATGAATATTAAACGTACCGTAATCCGGGGTAACATTGATCAGAATTTTCGATCGTTTTTGAATAATTCTCTTGTTAAAGCAAATGTTACATGTTTTATATTTTTACAAGAAGGCTCTCTGAGGTTGTGTTAAGCTACTTGAAAAAGTATTGTAAAACTTTAAAACATGTTCAAATAGGTTTTTAAATCTAATTTTTGATTGTGTTGATTTGGGGTAACATTGATCATGTCAGTGATCAATGTTCATTTGTGTTGAAAATATCCTTACTTACTAAATTCGGGATCGCTGATTTCGAATATGTTGTCCAAATTCTTACAAATAATGTACTTTTTAAGTTATTTTAGGATTAAAATCCTCTAAACCGCGAATAACGCCTAAAGGTAGGCAATGGCTCAAGGAATTGATAGCCGACTTTTAATAAATCGTATATTTTACTGAAAAATAGCATTTTCATAAAAGTTTCGATTATTAAATCCAACTCTAGGATATCATATTGAAGTAATACAGTGATTTCGAACCTCATATTATATCTAGTATTCACGCCAAGCATGAATGTTTGACAGTGTATCTCATTGCGTTACGAAACCCAGTTATGGAAAAATCGATTTAATTCAATGTTTATGAAATAAAATTTTCGTAAATTGCATGTCATTTAATAGCTAAATGATAGCAGATTACGATATACCATTCCATAGTAGAAACTGATTCAATGTAAAATGTTTGTTTGAACATTTCATGAGGTGGGTCAAGCCGATCAATGTTACCCCGCTGATCAATGATACCCCGGATTACGGTATTTTTTTTTGCAGAAAACAACTGTGTGCATACACGAAGAAAATACATATTTAAATTTATCAAATCAATAAATAAAATATAAAGCCTAATAAAAAAATATATATGTCACCCACCGGATGCGAACCGAGAGTCGCTGCGTGAGAGACCTACACTCTACCACGTTACTACAGTTACGATTGAGTGAAGAGCGGTTGAAGTCTGACTCCAATCGCTTTTCTGTCGGTCGCTAGTTTTGCACACTTGTACAGTAGTGAGGTTAGCTTGACTTTGTCAAGTGTCTTCAGCAACGCAGCGGTAAGTCAGCAGACTATCACGGAGGAGGATCCAGTTCAAATCTACATGGAGCGACGGGTGTGGAATATAATTATCAGAAGCAATCAGACATGAATCAATCACAACAAAGTTTTGTGGTTCTGAAAAATACATTTTTGTTTATGCATGAACTTTGTCGAATATCTGTCAGAAGCTGCTTAGAAGGCTATCCAGCTACCTTATGTGAACTTTCAAGTTCCAAAATTACTTAAAAATGAAGCTGCTTAGAAGGCTAATGAGCTACCTCGGAAAAGCTACTCAGCTTATAAAGTACCCTCTTATCTGAACTTTTGGTTACTTGGGATAGCTCTCAAAATGCACAATGCACATCCTTGCGTTGATCGGCTGCCACCCGATAGCACGTTGTCGCATCTTGCCCAACATGATCAATCGTGTTCCCAGTTCCTTGGTGGTGCCACAGCTTTGGTAGAAGATAGCCGTTCGATGCCCGCTTTTCCACACTTTCTGACCAGTCCAACAAAACTCCTGCAACGCCACGACGTCGAAGTTGCTGGGATGTAATTCACCTTGACGGAGGCTCTCTGAGAGAATTGCGCTTGCGTGAAAACATTTTTTTTAACATGGGAAAGGATAGGAGCTGCATTTTCAAATGCTTCTAGTTCTCTATAGAATTTTTTTCAAGCAAAACGTGCTTAATGTTATCGAATGAGATTTTGATACGCTATATTATAGACATAACATTGTGATTTAAAAACTTTTGTCTAAAACCAGTTATAATGTAGCTAATTGAAAGTATATTGCAAAACATTAACACTTTTTTTAATCTGAAGTCCCTAAAATATTTTAGAAGCATTTGAAAATGCAGCTCCTATCCTTTCCCATGTTAAAAAAAATGATTTCACGCACAGCGCAATTCTCTCAGAGAGCCTCCTTCTTCTTCTTCTTCTTCTTTTTGGCTCTACGTCCCCACTGAGACTTGGCCTGCCTCACTTCAACTTAGTGTTCTTTGAGCACTTCCACAGTTATTAATTGAAGGGCTTTCTTTGCCTGCCATTGCATGAATTTGTATATTGTGAGGCAAGTACAATGATACACTATGCCCAGGGAGTCGAGAAAATTTTCCCGACCGGAACGAGAATCGAACCCGCCGTCTCCGGAATGGCGATCCATAGCCTTAACCAGTAGGCTAAATGGAGACCTCCTCCTCAGAGAGCCTCCGTCAAGGCGAATTCGTCGTAGTCCTGTCACATCCTGCGATATCAAGTGAGTTGCAATTCCATGTTGCAAGTTTCCAATCGTATTCCTTTTTTCATCGCATTGGGTGTTTGCCGATTGTGTAACGAGTCGTATTTTCTCCTATGTTATTCGTAATAGGGATTGTTATGGGTGGCTTATTGGGCCTACGCCAAAACTCCTGTCTCGCCGGAGTAGACCCGTGCGCCGCCGCGCCACACCGACGCCGACCGAAGTATCGGCGGCGCGCCATATGCCGCTGTTTGTCACGCAGCCGATTTTTATTTTTCGCGCCGGTGATCAGTGCGCGAACAAAATTAAGTTTACGTATCATAAGAGTTTGATTACAATAATTGACTTCTCAACTCTTAGAACAAATATGTACATCTCTCCAGAAGTTTCTTTAGAGATTCTTCCAGAAGGATTCAGTGATGCCTCCAGAAGATCCACTTGGGATTCCTCCAGAAAATTCTTCAGGGATGCCTCCAGGATGATTTTTTGTTTTCAGAAGATCTCTCAGGAAGATCTCGACAGGTGTACCTTCAGAAATTCATTCAGGAGAATTCAGGGATGCTTCCTAGAGATACATCAGCGATTCATCCAGAAGATATTTCAGGGATTCTCATAGGATGTCCTTCAGAGATTAGTCTGAGAGTTCCTTCATGGATTTCTTGTGAAGTTCCTCCATGAATTCCTCCAGGAGTTTCTTTAGGAACTAGTCCAGGAAGAGTTTCCTCAGATACTCCTCCAGGAGATCCTTCAGAAATTCAATTTGTTCAAAAATCTCTCCTGAAATTATTTCCTTTTGGAATTACTTCGGGATACCTTAAGATTTTTTTCAAGAGATTCTTTCAGGAGTTGTTTTAAGGATTGCTCTAGCAGTTCCTTCGGTGATCTCTCCAGGAGTTAACTCAGGGATCACCCTAGTAGCTCCAGGAGGTGTTCATTAGGAATTTCTTCAGATGTTGCCTAAGTTATTTTAACGGGAGTTTTTTCAGGTATCGTCCCAGAAGTCCCTTTAAGGATTCTTCAGGAGAATTCATAAATGCCACCTGGAGATCCATCAAGAATCCCGTTAGAAGAATTCCTGCAGCAGGTCTTTAGAAATTAGTCTAGGAGTTCCTGCAGGGATTTCTTCTGAAGTACCTTTAGAAATCCCTACAGGAGTTCTTCCATCAGAGATTCCTCCAGGAGTTTCAGGGATTGCTGCGCAGATGTTTCTTCAGATATTCCTCCTAAATTTCTTCAGGGATTCCCACAGAAGTTCCTTCAGAAATCACTACTGAAGTTCCTTCAGAGAATCTTATACGAAGATCCAGGGATACCTCCAGGAAATTTCAGGGATTACCCCAGTAGTTTATTCAGGGATTCCTATATGAGAACCTCCCAAGATTCTTCCAAGATCGTCTTAGTGGATTGCTCGAGAAGTTCCTTTAGGAATTCTTCCAGGGATCGCTCCTGGGGTTCTTTCATATTGTAGATTGAGATTGAGATTTTTCCAGGAAGATTCACGGATGTCTCCAGGTGTTATATCAGAGATTTCTCCAGAAGCTCATTCAGGAATTCCAATAGGAGTTCCTTCAGGGAATGTAGGAGTTCCTTCAATAATTCCCTTAGGATTAATCATGCATATCTTCAGAAGATTCTTGAGGGATCTTCCATGGGGTTTCTACAAGAAGGACTTCCTTCTGGAATTCTTCCTGGAATTCTTTAGAGAATACCTTCTGCAAATCTTTCCTCCTACCCGGAAAAATCCGCTGAAAATCCTTCGAGGATTCCGCCTTGAAATTCTTTGGATATTCCTTCGAGCATTCCCCTGGAATCCCTGCAGGGATTTGTCCTGTAATTTCTTCGGGGATTCCTTCTAGACTCCCTTCAGCGATTCCCCTGGACTTTCTTCAAGAATTTCTACTGGCTTTTTCCTGGAATTCTTTCGGGGATTCCTCTTGGAACTCCTCCGGAGATTCTTCCTAGATTTTCTTACGGGATTACCTCCTAGACTTCCTTCGAGGATTCCTGAAATTTATTCGGGGACTCCTTCTAATATTTCGTAGAACTTTTTTGGTGATTCTTTTTTGAATTCCTTCGGAGATTCCCTCTGGATTCCTCATGGAATTCCTCCAGGGATTTCTCCTGCACTTCATTTAGGGATTCCTCTTTCAATTCCTCCTAGAATTAATTTTAGGACATCCTTCACGGATTCCTTCAGAAATTCTTTCGGGGCTTTTTCCTGATATTCTAACGTGGATTTCTCCTGAAATTTCTTCGGGGTTTCCTCCTGGAATTTCTTTGATGATTTCTTTTAGAATTCCTTCGGAGATTCCTCCTGGATTTGCTTCAGGGATCCCTCATGGAATTCCTTCAGGAGTCCTGCTGGAATGTCTTTGGGGTTTCCTTCTGAAATTGCATCAGTAATTTCTCCTAGAATTCCTTCGGGGATTCCTCCTGGAATTCATTCAGGGATTTCTCTTTAAATTCCTTCCGGAATTCCTCCTGCAATTCCTTCGGAGATTTTTCCTAGACTTCCTATGGAGATTCCTCTTGAAAATTCTTCGAGTACTCCGCTTGGAAATCCTTCAGAGATTCCTTCCACAATCCCTTCAGGGGTTTGCCCTGGAATTCCTTCAGGAATTTTTCCACGAATTCCGTCGGGTGTTCCTGCTGGATCTCCTTCAGGGATTTCTTCAGGACTTCCTTCGGGGATTCCTCCTGGAATTAATTCGAAGATTCCCCCTTCAACTCCTTAGGGGATTCCTCCTAGAGTTTTTTCGAGGATTTATCTTGGAATTCTTTCTGGGATTCCTCCTAAACTTCCTTCGAGGATTCCTCCTGAAATATCTACGGGTTTCGTCTTGGAACTCCTGCGGGAACTCTTCCTAGAATTATTTCAGGGGTTTCTCATAGAATTCCTACGCGGATTTCTACGAGTATTCCTCCTGGATATTTTTCGAAGGTTCCTCCTAGAAATACTTTGAGGATTTCTTCTCGAATACATTTAAAAAAATCTGGTGTTTCTTTGGGGATTCCTCCTGGACTTCCTTCATCAAATCCTTCTGGGATTTTTTGGGGATTCCTCTTGATATTCCGTCGTGGATCTCTCCTGGAATTCCTTTGAGGTTTCCTCCTAGAATTCCTTTGATGTTTCTTCTAAAATTTCCTTCCAAGATTCTTCCTAAAATTCCTTCGAAAATTCATCAAGGAATTACTCTAGGCTTCCTCCTGGAATTTCTTCGGGATTTCCTTCTTGAATTTCTTCGGTGATTTCTCCTAGAATTCCTTCGGAAATTTCTTCTGATATTCGAAGTTTCTTCCAAGAGTTCCTTCAAGGGTTCCTTCTTGAATTCCTTTGGAGATTACTTCAGAACTTCCTAAGGGGGTCCCTCTTAGAATTCCTTCGGGGTTTCCTCTTTGAGAAATCCGCTTGTAATTCCTCCCACAATTCCTTCAGGGGTGCCCTCTGGGATTCCTGCAGGGATTTCTCCTGTAATTTCTTCGGGGATTCTTCTTGGACTTTCTTCGAGGATTCCTCCTAAAATTCATTCGGGGATTCCTCCTGATATTTTATCAGGGATTACTCTTGGAATTTTCTAAGATTCGTCCTGGATTTCCTTCTGAAATTCCTCGAAAACTTCAATCAGGGATTTCTTTAGAATTTTCTGCAGGGATATCTAAAAGAGATTCTTGAACCGCTAGAGATTCCTGCAGAAATTTCTTCAGGGTTTCATACAGTAGTTCCTACAGAGATTATTCCAGACTTTTCTTCGTGGATTCCTTCAGAAGTGTCATTCAGGCTCCTCCTCAGAGTTGCACCCTATCACTGCACAATGGTCCACGAAACAGATTTACGAGGAAAGATGCATTCAGCGCCTTCAAATGCTTTTCTAGATTAATATGGTCTTCTACAAAGTTGTTCCTAATAATAAGGCCCTCTTTTCAATATACATAAAAATTAGGGTGGTCCATATTTTTAAAGAAATTTGGAACCAAACTTTTTTATTTGCAAGAATAAGTATATACATTCTTTGGAAAAGTTGTAGATCTATCAATTTTGGGCACATTTGCTGAAGACACTTTTTATGTAGCTTTAAAATTGACTGAACTAGTGGTATTTTTCTGAGTAAGCTTAGGGTGGTTCAAGAAAAACCGGTTTTCTGGCGTTAACTTTTTCAGTTTCGATTTTTCATCAAAGTCGCCCAAGCAACATTCTCAGCGCACGAAAATGCGCGTTTTTGGAAGCTCTAAAAGTGGTTCTTAGGCGACTTTGACGAGAAATTTGAAACAAAAAAGATAAAGCAATAAAACGACTTGTTCTAGCGTCACCCTATGAAAACTATGGGAAAATGCTCCAAAATTGGTCAAAACAGTTTAAACGCTTTATCTTTTTTGTTTCAAATTACTCATCAAAGTTGTCTAAGAACCATTTTTAGAGCTTTAAAAAACGCACATTTTCGTGTGCTGAGAATGTTGCTACGTCATTTCGTTCAAAAGATATTGATGATTTTCTAGAAAAAAATAGGCACTTTTCAAGTATTTTTCACTTGAGTTACAAAAATAACACCCCTCTATTTTTTTGATATGTTTTATAACAACATTTCTTCTTTTGAATGCGGGCAAAAGATATTTTTTATGTTTGCCCCAACCCGTCATAACACCTTTTTAAAAAACTATGATTTTTTTAAGAAAAACGCATGTAACTTTTGAACCAAAAGAGATAACGACGATCTCAGCGCACGAAACGACGCGTCCTCAAATGCTCTACAAGTGTTTCTTGGGCGACTTTGATGAAAAATTCAAACAGAAAAAGTTAACGCCATAAAACCGGTTTTTCTTGAACCACCCTAAGCTTATTCAGAAAAATACCACTAGATCAGTCAATTTTGAAGCTACATGAAAAGTGTATTCAGCAAACTTGCTCAAAATGATAGATCTACAACAATCCCGAAGAATGTATATAGTTATTCTTGCAAATAAAAAAGTTTGCTTACCAATTTCTTTGAAAATATGGACCACCCTAATTTTTATGCACATTGGAAAGAGGGCCTTATTATTAGGGACAACTTTGTAGAATACCTTATTTACCTAAAAACTCATTTGAAGGCGTTGAATGCATCTTTCCTCGTAAATCTGGTTCGTGGACCACTGTGCACTGTCAATGGTAAGCAAATCACTCATTTTGATAGGCCGACTGTGATCCAAGTCAGCATGTGCTCTGTCACTATCCCTATCCATTTTCCATCAGAACAGGAGTGACCATGATGGTGTGTGGATATCAGTGATAGGCCATCTTTAAAATTCGTTTAAAAATCCAAATATGTAAAGGATAACCAGAATGAAATTTTAAAATGTAGTTTAACATAACTAGTATTGTACGTTAGTCACGAAAAAAGTTTAGTTTTGGCTAAAATCACAAAAATACCAGTTAATTCGCAATGATAGGGATCTAGAGTGTTCGTCAATATCAAGTCTTCGCCTGTCATTGTCGTCCTGATATTGATTGGCCTGCAGTGATAGTGACGGTGGTGCAATATCAATAGTAAACTGACAAGACTGATTTTGCACAGCTCTGCTCCTAGGATTCCTTCTGAGATTTCTCCCTGAAATCATTTGAGGATTCCTTGGTTTTAATAGTGTGACCTTATTATCAAGTTTGATAGCATCTGAAAGTTCTGAGAAAATAAAACCAAAAGTGTAGCAAAATCACTATTTCATAGCCCTTTATTTGCAATGGAGTAATGCAATATGCACTACACTAAGGATACCGATAATGTCTCAATATTCCTTCCCAATTATAAATGTTTGTTATTCCTAACATCGAAACAGTCGCGAGTACTTCTCCTCCCCAAACTAATATAGTATTAGGACAGTTAAAAATTTGAAAAAATGTTAACAACGTAAAAACAAAAATGTATAGATCATTTCGTGCTCATGTGGGGGCCGAGCCTTCCAAATAAACGAATAAGTAAAAAATGTCTCAATAATTCTAATCACTGATGGCAGTGACGGACACGAACAGAAATAAAAAAGGTATTGATTCCAACCTAATAGTGTATGTCATCGATGGTCATGAAAAAGCTCAGACTGCAAATTCTAGACTAGAGCGTAATGACAATTTCTTTGCTTTGTCAATGTAGAAATTATAATAAAAATTTTGTCACGCCGATTCACGCCGCCGCCGCCGAAAGCTGCTACCGGTGTGACGCCGATGACGTCGCCACCGCCAGCTAAAAATGGCCTTCACGCCACCGCCGAGCAAAATATAGTCGGCGCACAGGTCTACGCCGGAGGGCCATCGTGCCAGTTCTGTTTAACGTCCCAACCAACACTAGGACGACCACGTTGATGGGCCTACTACCTTGGATCTAGCTGGGCGTGGTGCAGCATTTCTTACTCAGCCGCTGGATGCCAGAACAGATGCTGTTTGAGCCGCACCTCCTTGGTGAACAGACGCTCGGGTCGTACCTCCTCAACCTAGCTGAAGTCAGAAGGACAACAGTGCCCAGACTGTGCTGCTAGCTAAGCACATAACTCTTAGCTGGCGGTCTTTGTCATCGCTTGACCCGTGAAAGCATGTAGGAACTTGTGAGGATCAGAGCTATGTTGGACGCTCTCCTTGTCGACTCACCATTTTGTAGCTTAACAATATTCAAACGAAACCATAACATTGCCCAATAATGCCCACATAAATCCAATACAGCAATCATTTAGGGGTTATAAAATATCCAGACATCCTTTGAGCACTTCTAGAAAAAAAAACCTTCTAGAGAAAAAAACCTTCACAATTTTACCATGCATTCTATCGTTTATTGGACCTGCACCGAATTGCTCAGTAGAAGAGCTAACATAAACATTTATTGGAATGAAGAAATTTTAAATAATACAAAATTATGTAATAATTTGGTCGGCACAATTGTACAATCAAATGTCGTCAACTGGCACTCTTGATAACCGATCATTCAACTTTTGTACCAATCACTTATCATGTCAGAAGCAACAATGACTCTAAATATCTTTCTGTATATCCAGTAGTCATGTGCTTACAATAACAGCAAACATCCAATAGAGGTAATGCTCTCAAGTGGTGTGGAGTATTGCACTCTCTATCAAATCACATGTTCAACCAATTCAAATACTCAGCTTGACTCCAATATGCTGTAACTGAGGAACTGAGCTTTGCCGTTGAGTTTTCTCTCTGTTACAGAATACGCCGTCGATGAAGTCAGGTATCATCTATATATCTACCCGCATACGATCGTGCTTCGGCTTTGTTACTCGAAAAAGCTGCATCATAAAGATAATGATGGGCGCTTACTGCACTGACTAAGCTTAGTCATTGTAGTAAGCGCTCATCATAGGAGTAGATCATCTTTTTTGTTTTATATAAACACCCACAGACAGGGTGCACACTAATATCTAGAAAACTCACGTGGTTGCAGCGCAGTACATATAAGTTCTCTCTCCGTTGAATACCTAAAGCAGTACAATAAGTATATCAACAACGTGCTACTGAAAGCTCTCTACCATCATATAAAAAGTTATTAGATATCACTAATTTCACGATCACAATGACGTCATATTCTCTCTTCTCCAAAACGGTTTCATTGTTGACTTTGGTGCTTATATCAGTTTGTGGAGCAACCGTACCCACACACGACAGACATATCGTTTGCATGTTGTTGATGAACGAACAACCCTTATATTTAAATGGCACACGCTGATGTAGTTCAACGTCGATCGTCGAATTAGCCTGTCCCCAATGTCACGCTCCGTGAGATTGGAGCGAGATTTGAGAATATCACAATAAAAATTAATAAGACAAACAGAGAGACACCTGCGGGTGGTCCGAGTGGCTGAATGTAGCAATCCTAAAATGAAAATATAGAAATATACACACTCAATCCTGAATTGCCTGTTCAGCACTTTTTTGACGAAAATAGAACAGCATAACTATTTCGGTAGCTACGGTAATCGATTTTACTGAGGTTCAGTACACCAACTGTCAAAACCTGGTGCAAAAAGTAAACAATGCAGTATAGCTGTATACAGCTGTTCTATTTTCGTAAAAAATTTACAGAACACGGTATTAAAAATTAAGTGTGTAGACTTCCATTGAACAAATTATTACCACGATACTTCATGAATTTCGCTAAGAGTTTATTTTACGGAAAACTATATATATCAGGATATCATGTATCGTTTGCTCAAGAGCGTAGCCAGCTTTTCGGTTAGGGGGGACGAGCACCCTTAGCACATATTACTAGTTTTTATAAATAAACGCACATGATGAAATTGAATATGATAACATTATATTATTAAAGTTTAAGATCACGCTTCTCACTGGATAGAGAATTTCATAATTTTTGGTGTAGTATTACGATTCAAGAATTTTCCAAATTTGAAAACCGTGGCCAAGAGCGAACAAAACTACTTACAAAAAATGTGTGTTAAGATATTTCTCTATTATAATTTTCAGTTATATTGGTCATGTATTTTTAAACCACCATGTATTCCTGAAGGAATCTAAAACGAAATTCCTGAAGTAATCCCAAGAAGAATTCCTCAAGGAATCCCTGGAGACATTCCTGGAGGTATTCCTGAATATCTGAAAGTACTGAAGGAATAATTGGAGGAATTCCCGAACGAGTCCTTGAAAGAAATAATGAAGAAATTTCTGAATCTGAACCTGAAGACCTTGAGAAATTACTGATGAAATCCCAGGATGAATTCTTGTAGCAATCCCTGGAGGAACTACGGAAGAATTACTAGAAGCAACCTCAGGAGACATTTTTGATGAATTCCTGTGAAGAATTCCAAAAGAAATCCCCGGATGAATTCCTAAAGGAATCACAGATGGAATTCTGTAAAAAATCTCAGGAATATCTCCTAGGATATACTAGGATGACTTCCGTAAGAAATCCCAGAACTTATTCCGGAACGATTCCTAAAAGTAATTCCTGCAGCATTCACAGGTGGAAATTTCGAAGGAAACCCAGGTAGAATCGCTGATAGGATCATTAAGAATTCTACAAGAAATCCTAGGAATAATTACTGAAGAATCCCAAAAAGAATCCCTGCAGGAAGGAAATCCTGAAGGAATTCTCGAAGGAATCCTTGGTGAAATTCTCGAAGGAAGCCCTGGTAGAATTCCTGAAAAAGCCCTTAAAATAATTCCTGACGGAATTCCTGGAGCAATTCTTGAAGCAATACTTGCGAAAAATCCTGAAAAAATTCCTACAGAAATTCCTAGAGAAATACTAAAGGATTTCGAAATCCTGAAAAAAAGAAAACACGGGTGGAATTCGTTATGCAATCGCAGGCAGAATTCCCGACAAAATTTCAGCTGAAATTTCCCTTGTGAAGTTCCTAAAAAAATTCCTGGTGGGATTCCTGAAGGTTTTCCTGGTAAAAATTATGGAGAAACTCCTGGTGAAATTCCTGAACGAATCACAAGAAGAATTTCAGAAGGAATCTCAGCTGGAATTGCGATAGAAGTCACAGAAGTAGTTCAGAAAAAAATCGCGAGAGGTATCCCTGACTGATGTTTTGAAGGCATTCCAGGTAGATTTTTCGAAAGAATCTCAGATGGAATTTCGGAAGAAATCTTAGGAGGAATCTTTGACGAAATATTCAGAGTAATCTCAGGAGAAATTTCGAAGTGAAACTTAGGATAAATTCTCGATGGATTTCCTGGTGCAATATCGGAAGGATTCCCTGGAAGAATTCCTGAAAGCATTCCTAGTAGAATTCTTGAAAGGATCACAGCCCAAGCAGCGCACAAGTCACAAAGGAGTATTGACAGCGCAGGTTTTTGGTTGGACACGAGTCAGATATTCTGCCTTTGAGTTAGAATTACATGAATGTAACTCCTATACAATTAAAAACCTGCGCTATCGACACTGTTTTGTGACTTGTGTGCTGCTTGGGAGGTGGGATTTCCGGATAAATCCAAGGAGGAGTTTCCGAAGGAATCTCAATAAGAATCCCTGAATGAACACCTGGAGGAATTACTGAATAAATCCCTGGAAAAAATCTTGTAGGAATTCTTAAAGAAATTTCTGGAGGCATTCCTTATGCAATCCCAGGAGATTTTCCTGAAGAAATCTCGGGAGGAATCCCGAAAGAAATTCCTGGCGCAATCCCAAAAGGAATTTCTGAAAGATTTTTTTGTGGAATTCCGTTTGAAATCCCTGATATAATTCCACAAGGAATTCCAGAAGCAATTGCGGAAGGAATCCCTCGAGGAATTCCTGAATGAATCCCAGGTAGTATTCTCGAAAGAATTCCAAGTGGAATTCTTGAAAAATCTCTAGAGGAATCGCTGGAGGAGTTCCTGAACGAACCCTTGGAAGAATTTCTGAAGCAATAAATTTCTGAAGAACTCTCAGAATAAACTCCTGAAGCAATCTCTAGAGGTATTACTGAAAAAAATCTGGAAGCAACCATAGCATCAGTTTCTGAAGGATACCAGGGGAAAATTTCTGAAAGAATTCCTGGAGGATTTTCAAAAGGAAAGGAAACAGGTGGAATTCCTGAAGAAGTCTTAGGAAGAATTCCGGAAGAATTTCCTATAGAATCCCAAGTGGAATGCCGAATGAAATTTGAAGAGGAAGGTATTTCTGAAGTAATCCCATTATTTAACCTTTCAGTAGTCACGCTGTTGTATTTTGTACAATAGGGTAAAAGCACTAGACTTCGCCACGGCTCTAGTCTTCGCCCTCTCCATACAAATCCCATTTTTTATATATGAAGTGGCGAAGATTAGTGCAGATTTTTAGGGGGGCGAAGTCTAGTGTTTTTACCCTATGTTGAAAAAAAGCTCGCCTGTTCTACACAAATCAGCGTGGTGCTAGTAGCGGTGGCCAATTTCTGATAGATCAATTATTTTTAGTTACTCGTGCATTATTTCTTCTGGAGCACATAATATTTTTTGTAAATAGCTACAAAACTCACCTAACAAATCATAGCTGAATTTTTTTGGAAATAACGAACTCTTTTTAGGACTACTAGAGGTCTTTCAGTAATGAATCATCCAGCTTGTCTATGCTTATTACCAATCTGGGAATGTCCGGAATATATATTCTTCTAAGAATGAACCTTCTGTTCCTGGCACATCCTTGCTGGAATCTCCCTAAAGATTGATTCATATACTCATATACTGCATATACTCATCTCACAGCATAATCATATTAAAATGTCAATTAACGCATTCCCGGAAGGATCGCTGGAATGTATTCAAAAAGATATGTTTGTAGGAATTCAGGAAGGAATTCCTGGTGAAATTCCGGGAAGGAACCCTGGTAAATTCGGAAAGTGTCTTTCCTAGGCGAATTCCTGCAGGATTCCCTGGAGAAATGCGTTGCCATGACTCTTCTGTGGCATATGTGTTGCTTGTAAAATCTCAGGAGGACTTATCTCCTGGCGAAACTGCTGGTAAGAAAATTTAAGGCAATTATTTAGAGAAATTCTGGAGAATTTTTGGACAATTTTTTGGAAGAATCCCTGAACGGCTTTCTACAGGAACACCCTCGAAACATACCTGGAGAAATTCCTACAGGAGTTCCTGAAAAAAAACCCTAGATGAATTCATTTACAGATTCCTGGAGAAATCCCTACAGGAATTCTTGGAGGAATCCCTGAAGCAGTTCCTGAAAAAGTCTCTGAAGGAGACACAAATTCCTGGCAAAATCCCTGGAGGTATTCCTGCAGGAATGGCTGGAGGAATTTCTGAAAGTAAACCCGAAGGAATTCCTGGAGCAATCTCCGGAAGTATTCTTGGAGGGATACCTGGAGGAATACCTGGATGTCTTCCTGGATGAATCCCTGGAGAAATTTTTGGATGAATTTCTGGAGCAATCGCTAGAAGAATTTCTGTAGGAATGCATGAACGAATCCCTAGAGGAATTCTGGGAGGCATCCCTGGCGAAATTTCTGAAATAAAACCCTTGAGAAATTCCTAGAAAAATCCTTGGAGGAATAACTGGAAAAAATCGTGAAGAAATCTCTGACGCAATTCCTAGAGGAATTTCTGTAAAAATTTTTGGAGGAATCCCTGGAAAAATATCAGAGTTCATTCCTGTAGGAATCTCTGGAAGAATTCCTAGAGAAATTCCTGGAGCATTCCCTAGAAAAAATCCTCAAGGTGTTTCTGAAGAAATTCCTGGAACAATTTTTGAAGGAATTCCTCAATGATTTCCTGGAGAAATTGCTCACGGAATTTCATAAGGATATCCAGGAGGTATATCTGGAGAAATTCCTGAATAAATTCCTTTGCAGAAATAATCGCAGAAAGAATTCTTACAGACATCCTGAACGAATCCTAAGAAAAGCTTGTGGGGAACTCTTGAGGAATTGTTACGGGTGTAAATATTTGTTACATTAATAAGACAGAGTAATTGTATAATGTGTTCAAAGTTTAATATTCGTGCGTTCTTTGTGTTACATGTTGCATTTTAACTTGTAAATGTTCCACTAGTATTAATCAACATTTATTGGGCTCTGGCAGAATAGAGGCCCATGAAGTGCAATCCTATTTCGATTGCCAATATTCAGGCCATCTCAGGCCGTGATTAAATACTAGAGATGTAAACCTTTCCCTGGCACAGACTTCAAGTCATAGAACTCTAGTGATGAAACCCGAAACGGGATGCCCGATTAGGATTAGTTTTCCTAGACAAAACCAAGCTATGAACACAGCAACAAATACTGTGAACGAAAAGGCAAACTGCCAACTAAAATACAATTCCAGGATGACTGATGGGCCCAAATCAATACATGAAACCTCGTCATCCTGTGATCAGAAGATGTTATTCATCTCGATAACAGGGCACATTTATGTTATGTGTTGTGCTGCGTCAATTTGTGATGTATGTATATTGTGCATTTGTAAGGTTCTCTATGTGTTGTGATATGTAAATCCTTTGTAATAATTAATTCTATATATTTATATATTTTTATATTTGTAACAGAATCCCTTGTTTATTTGTATTAACTTAAGTTTTGTTTTGTATTAACTTAAGTTTTGTCATTGGGGTGTTTTAACCTGTTGACTTTAAAATCTTTATAAATAAACAAATCCCTGTAGCGGCTCCTGAAGGAATCTCTGGAGAAATTCCTGAAGAAACCACCCGAGGATTACCAAAAGCAATCCCATGTGGAATTCCTTAGGAAATCTTTCTTAACAAATTCCTGGAAGAATTTCTTTAGGAATCTTTGGGAAAAAAACAATCTGGTGGAATCCATGTCTGACGTTTTTTTCTGGACGAATTATTGTAGGAGTCCTTGGATGGACTTCTAAAGGATTTTCTGTACAAATTTTCAAGGAATTCCTGAAAAAAATGTTCGATAATCTTTGGTAAAATATACTGAAAGAATTCCTGAAATAAATTCCTGCAGAAATATTCCAGACGAAATTATTGAATTCCTGAAAGGATCTCTGGTGAAATTCTTCTGGGAATCCCTGGAAAAAATCCTGGACGAATCCGCGAAAAAATCACAAGAACAATCACTGAAGGAACCTCCAAAAATATCTCAAGAGAAATTCCCGGAAGAATGTCTGGTGAAATCCTGATGGAATAACTGAAGGAAGCTACAGGTAGTCTTCGATATAACGTACAAAAAACTTTTCTCGCCCAAGTAACACAACTTGTTATAATAATGAAAATAATACATAGTTCATACAAACGCCGATGTTTTTTCCAAGTATCGGAAACGTATTTTAGTACACCTATATCACCGAAAAACGCAAAAAATGGCGGCTTATAAAACATCCTCGATGTTACTAAAGATGTTTTTCAATACATTATTATAACATAAAACTAAGTATTGAATACACTGAAGTTTTTTTTACGACGGTAATGGTCCCGCGTAAAAAAACCGCGTTATTTCAAGACCCGTCGTAAAAAAAAACCGCGTTATTTCAAAAAACGTCGTAAAAAAAGTCAAGTCACGTGTTTTTGAAAAAACGCGGATTTTTTTTACGGCGGTTTTTGAAATAACGCGGTTTTTTTTACGACGGGTCTTGAAATAACGCGGTTTTTTTAGGACGGACCACGTAAAAAAAACCGCGTAAAAAAACCGCGTAAAAAAAACTTCAGTGTATGTTCTCTGCAAACATCGTTAAAACTTATTTTTTACTCGCAGAGAAATAATAATTTATCAACACACACATTTTGTAAATAAATATGGCAACTATTATGATTATGGATCAACATCATTATTAATCCTCTCATTTCATTTGTAATTTACCATCTCGATGTGATCTAATTTCATGTGCCATTCAAAATTTATGGTGAAATAAACACATTCACTCTTCATGAATTGATGCGCTTTCCATTGGATTGGAAACAAGAAGGGAGGCATTTTGGATTTTTGTCATTTCTCATGTTTGTTTGAGTTTTTCGAAAACATTTTCAGACATGCAGCATGGTGGCTTCTTGAAACAGTACCGTCAGGAAGTTTTGGAAAGCTATTTTCATTTATTTTGCTTTAATGATGTGTTTTTAGAATGTGCAATAAGGATAAGGAAAATATATTATTTCAATCAATGTTTTAACTCTCCCAGATAAATAGTTATTTTGAGAAAAAAATGTAGATAAATCAACGGCTGAAGTGTTACAGTGTGAAACTTTTTTGCAGGCACTGTAATTCATCTGGCCTGATAAGGAAAATTTTAGAATATTAGATATACGTTTAAATTACATTTCATGGACATCTCAATAACATGTTTCTCAAATACCTTCAATAATACATTGAAAAAAACATCATTTCAACGTTTTTCAAACAACCATCTGCAAATAGCATATACATGGATGGGATTTTTGTTTTGGATAGGGTGGGGCGGGGCAAGATGGGTCACCTAAGGATGGATCACCATAACTTTGTAAATACAAATCGTATTGGTTTGTATTCGTCCGCTACTCTTTAATACACTGGTTAGCTATGCTAAAAGTCGATAAAAAGTTAATTAAATACAAAATATGACGTTAAACAAGCAATTTTAAAAAGTGATCGATTTTGCACCGTGAAAAAAGTGCGGGGCAAGATGGGTCACTTTTTAAGTAATTCACATTTTCTCAACGAAAAACGTCAAAATATGAGATTTGTTCGGCATTCATATATGCTCCATATCCATACTGAGTAAACAAGAGCTACTAGTGAACATTTTATAAATTTATTTGGAATATAAAAAACTTTACGATTTGAGTGGTCCTAAGGCGACTTGAAAATCGATGTTTTCACTAAAAAATTATCATAATTTTATGTTATAATTTTCAGCGTTCATTCCGCTTGATTGAAGTCATTAATGAGATAGTCTTGTAATAAAAAATAAATAACTTTGGAATGCTCCAAAAATACGTTCAAAATTGAAGGCCCCGCGGCCGTTTATATGGGGATTATATGGAATGTATCGCATAAGAAAAATGGCTAAAAACCATTTTATTTTTTAATTCCAATGAGAGTGAATAATTTTCCAATCAATGCCCCAAACTTTTGTATATTCATGCTGGCCATCTAACAAAATTATTAACATAATCAAAACATAAGTAATGCGCCCGAAAATGGCACTGACCCATCTTGCCCCGCGACCCATCTTGCCCCGCCCCACCCTACCTATTTTGAACATAAATATAACAATAACAATCTCAGTGTGCAGTTTACGTAGCCAATATCGATAAATAATTTATTATTATTAATTTATAATGTTTCGCGGGATCGTTTATTGTGTTCAAACTGGGTTTTCCAGTGGGATTAAGCCGCCACGTAAGTATCTAAAGTGTTTATAATCCTATATGATATTTAGGTGAAGATAGAAGTGGTGGATTCCTTCTTCGGATCTATTCAGGCACACAGTCCACAGTCATTTCCACAGTCGCCAACCATTGCAAAGAGTATTTATGTACCTGTGTTTACCTTTAAACAAATGACAAAACAATAAATATGAGTGTGGATGCTATTATGGTTTAATTTCCGTGTGTTTTTATTTGCAATAGATGTTCCATTCATAATGTTCATGACAGTGATTTTCAAGCCGAGACTGAAATGATATACTTGTATATTGACGTATTAAATACTTTAAAATAACTTCAAGATAACATATTTGGAACCGAAGGTTTTAACTATGTGCTGTCAATGTTTTACAAAACATTTATAATTGAAGTAGACGATGATACAAAAATCTTGTTCAATCAACGTTTAATTTATGTTATTCTAACTTGTGGTGATGTTGATAAGATTTTTTGAAAACTTGTTTTTGTCAAACATAGATAAAACATGATTTCAACACAAGATGTGTTCAGATACGATTATAGAACTACATTATAACATCTTTTACAAATTTCATTTTCAAAGATGTTTTCTGTGTTACTTGGGTCTTTGTACGTTATATCAAAGTGTACGTTATATCGAAGTAGAGAAAAAAATAATATATTTTATGATAGTGTTGATGTATTCGATGTGAAATTAACCCCAAACAATGATTTCGGTGAAATTTACAAAACCAATAATGAAAAACATGAGTTTTCACGAAAAAGTAATTTCGTTTTTTATGCCTTGATATAACGTACATTTTGCTTCGATATAACGTACACTAAATTATTCCTCAAATTGCGCTAATTTTGGGTAACAAGGTTAATACTGCAACAAAACATTGATTTGAGTGATTTCGTAGTTTATCTGAGAGTTATTCCTGAAAAAAAAAAATAAATATTTTCAATGTTGTACGTTATATCGAAGCAAAATGTACGTTATATCGAATTCGCTATATCGAAGGTACGCTATATCGAGGGTACGTTATATCGAAGATTACCTGTATTAGAAAATTCCTGGAGGAATTCGTCGATGCATCCTTGCAGGAGTATCTGTAAAAAAATCTGAAGGTATCGTGGGAGGAATTCCTGAAGCTTTTCTTGGAAAAAGCCCTGAAACAATCATTATTGGAAACCCGTAAGACGTCCAAGTTTCCGAATATCTGGAGGAATTTCAGAAGGTGTCCCTGGGAGAATTCATCAAGAAATTCCAGGTTTTTTGCTCTTACCATGAAGTTTGTTTGAGTTGAATACTAGTAAAAATTGTTGAATTTTCTGCTACTATACTGCCCCCACTCGTCCCATATGAATATGAAACCCAGCAAAGATGGGACTGTTATGCGAGTGGGGGCAGTATCTCTTTCCCTACCGGAACCGGTTGCAGCATATCCGAAATATTTGGCATGTTGTTTTTGTATTTCTTGAAAAAAAAAAAAATACAAAATTTAGCCATTTAACCAAGCTTATTATTTGGTAAAATTCTATGAGGGGTGATACACGACTTATATTACGCAAAAATAGACCATTTTCAATCACCCCCCTCCTCAATATGTCACACTTATTGTATGAGACTTCAAAATTTTTTGTATGGGTCATCACGTTATGCAATACACCTCCCCCCCCCCTAATAGCGTGAAGTAATTTGTGTATGGCCCCTGATAATATTCGAGTGGTATTCTTAGAGAAATACTTGGCGAAATTTCTTGTGATTTCCGAAAAAAACAAATTTTGATAATTATGGCTGGGATAATAGTGTATTTCTTGAGATATTTTTCTGTAACTCTGAATTATTGATAATCTAGACTTGGCTCGAATTTGAAGAAACAATTTTTTTAACGAATTCATAGAAAAATGAACATGTGAGGTTCCGAGCAGAAAAAACGCATACAATCCAAATAAATAATTCTAGCAAAACTCTGATGAGAAACTCGGATAGATAGTTCTCCGGAGACTTCATGTGGGATTTCTTCACAAATCTATGCAAGGATTTCTGCTGCTATTCTTCTTGCATAGCATAGCCAATAAGATTCAAACAACAAACAATGATCACAATTTGCCATCACAGACAGCTCGGCAACACCTGAGCTGAGGCTACACACCTATGCAGTCAAATGATCACCAGAACACACTTCTCAGCGCTGCCGCCACAACCGTTCCAGAGCGCCTTCCAATCAGTTAAACGCGAACTTCGGTCGCGATCAGATCGCGGTTTTCACCCCTTCCATCCGAATATAAAAACGCCAAAAACACAGAGAGACAGAAAGAGAGAGTGACTAACGTTAGAACGTGAGTCGAGAGAGAAAAAAAACATATCGAAATTGTTTATCACATCGGTGTTAAATAGATGATACGTGTACCGGATTGCTAGCTACTGGCTGTTGGAGACATTGAAGTTTCGCTTATTATCTACGAAACGACTGCTGAAACGAATCAGTGTGAGTGCATTTTAGTTCTAACGATATCAGAGGGTTGTGCGCGATCGCCGTCGTTATCTTGGATTAAGCCTTGGATGTTATCAGAGTTGCCCTTTGTGTGAGCTTCAATTCTTCTGTAAGCCCTAACATGTGCGCAGATCTACAGGTGTTCCGATCGCCAAAAAGCGTGATCATGTTGATCACCGCGAACTCAGAGTCCTGTCAATTAATCAATTAACTTCACGCGGCTCCGTCTCAGTCACAGACTCATTAGACTGTAGGATAAGTGAATGATCGCGATCGCGCGCGCACTTCAAACGGCAGTATGCGATCACGTTTCTGACTTGCTGTAGGTTCCGAACGGACGGGTGGCTGGCCACCAGAAAAGGAAACGAATGTACAAGCACAACATCTAGGTATGTCAACAAGCAGTAAGGTGGAACTGAGACACCACACTGACTGACTGCAACCTGAGAATATGGAGATAGTCACGGATGACATCATTCGAAGGCGTTTACGAGAATTCTTCGACTTGGAGACTTATTGAAATGAATAAGGCTCGATCGAAGACCGGTTCGCGCGTGCAAGAATTGGCTTCGATGCCAGCCAGTGGACCGAGATTTGCGACGTAGAATTTTTCGATTTCGGAATGAATATCGGTGTTAAAGGTGAAACGTCTGTGTGTGCTATGGGCAAAAAAGCGGTTCTAAGTTTTTTTTTTTTGCGAAGTTGAAGTGCTGAGATAAACGACACAGGATTTACAACTGCACAAAACACATGTTGCATGGTGGCACGGCACAATGTTTGTTTTTATTTTCATTGCCTCTGGCGTCTGGTCTCTACACACCTCGAAGATATGCGATTGTTTACTCCTGTTGGCTGAGTATTCACATATTGTGTACTGCTAATGAGACAAGAATAACTGTTCAAAAGTGGGAATGATGTTTGATTTGAATAGCGTTCGAACCAGCTCTTGTCTATCACATGACAGACATGGATCATTGATGGCATAGTAGCAGTTACTATGAATGTCTAAAAATAAACAAGTGACCTTCAAATATTTAAAACGGTTTTTTATTGATGATGTCAAACTTGATGCCAAGTTGGATATATTTGCGGCTTTGATATGACTCATGCAAATGAATGAATTATGACGTTTTGGTAGATTGTTTTTCATGAAATCACTTAGCATGAGCCCGACAAATAGAATTGGTATAATATTAGTAGTAGTGTGATTATCGTTTCTAACGTTTTCATAAAATACTATCTTTGACTGAAGTTGTATCTGTTTTCCGTACCACTTGAGTTAAGATGTTCTTGCGAATGAAGTCTGTGACACCGGAGCTTTACGGTTTTCGGATGTAGAAAACATACACTGTAGAACTGTGGTCTAGAACTAACTTTATTACTAATGCTAAGCCTTATATATATGAATGAATGTACAATACATTCTACCTGATTTGACTCATTATCTTTTGGGTCCCTTTCTTATTATCTCTACTTTGTTATCGCCGCCACTATCGGTGCGTCACTATTTTCATTACAATTTATGGGTCTCTTTCTTGGTCCTTCGTAGAAGATTAGTTTATGACGTAATTGTCTTGGGTAGCAGAGAATTATCAACTATGCGCATATTGCAACTAACAATATGCCATGCGGTGCGCTGTATAACTTAAGGAAAATGACAACTTGAGTTTGAAATGCAAATTGATTGATTCGCGTTCGTTACATTCCGGACCCCGTAAATCTACTAGATTTACAATAATAATTGTCGATAAGCGATTTATTACTTATTATATGAAATGATATTAATATTGTCTTTTTACTTAGGACTAGACATTTGTGTTGAATTTTGGATACACATTTCCTCTATACAGGTTCATTTCTGTTCCTTCTGTTTCATTGTTTGGTTGTTGATTCTCTTCTGAACATCTATTATTTTCCATTTTGTTTACCGTCTCCCTTCTAATGTTTTTATGCGACAAAAAATTAGTTAATGAGTCCCAGAATGATGCTATTAGTTTCCAACTGAAACCATAGATGTCATATAATATCTGACTATGTATGATTGTATCAACAATAAATTTTAAACCTCGAGCGAATAGGTAAATACCGATGAATGTTGACGTAGTGTTTCCCAACCATGTGCTCCAAGACAACACTTTGTTCCAGTACTTATGTATTGCACCATCAATTATTTTCTCAGATAATAAAGCATCAAATCTAAAGCCTTGAGTATTAGGATTTTGTCCAGCTAAAATTTTATAAACTACAGAAGATGCTACACGTCTTTCACCTTGTTCATATATCATGTTCCTCATTTTGACCAAACTGTTGGAATCATAAACCCCACTCTCCATTAAGTTTGGCAATGGCGTGTATGACCAGCTGGTAACAATATCAGTTGATAGTTTACTTGGCGCAGTGGTTTCTCGTAATCTTCCATCTGTGGTGTACCATCTGCTCCCAAATTTGAATTTGGCAGGAAGTAGAGGAGTACACTCTATTTCTGTTCCTAATGTTTGTAAAACGCGTGTAACTGGAGCTAAAAACATTGACACATTATTGTAAAAAACGGGAATTTCTTGATAACATTGCTCAGTAAATCTTGGTGTAATGTAAACAGGTTTACACTCCAAAACGTGCAAAACTTCGCCAGCGACTACTGCTGTGTAACCATTTCTCTTCATTATGCTGCTGACGAATTCATTCGGGTTAAGCCTAGCCAGTGTAAGCTTAGTTTCTAAAAGAACTTTATCTAACTTACACATTTCAGCCATAACCATATTGTAAATATCATTTAAAGATTGACCAATATAACTTTCTACAAGAGTAATTTTGGAATTAAAATAAGTAAACAAATCCAAATTTTTTCCACTGTTTGCTTTTCGTGTAAATGGAGATCTAATACTCTCTGTTTCAATTATTAAAATTCTAGGATGATCAGTAGTAAATCCGTTGTAACCACAAATGCGAGTATCTTCTCGTGTTTTGATCGAAAATACTTGCTTTTCTGAAATAGTGCTGTAAACCACTGAATGAGTTTGCTTTATATTACCCTCTAAACTTGTAGTTTTATTGACAAGTCCTTCATAAATTACTTCAAATTCAGTTGTTTCACAGGACTGATTCAAGTCTACATTCCAGGTCAAATAACCTTCTTCGGAATCTAGACATGTTCCAATTGAATACGAACACATTAAACCATTTTTCAAATATATCTGATCATTTTCAAGGTCAATATTTGCAATATAGTCGTATAGAGCAATCTCGTACTCATAATAAACTAGTGCCCCAGTCCATGTATAGAATGGTGTACTATATGTGCCTCCGTTGCATGAATTTCCAGTCACGCTACCTACAATAAGCGTTTCACCCCTTGTAGTGGAATTTAACTTCAGCTCATTAATTTGTCTGTCATGAGTCAGCGATACAATTCCTAAAGCGTGTACCTTTGTACATTCTTCTGAATTGAACTCTTTGACGATGTAAGAATATCCATACTGATAATCTGAAGTATGCGAAAATGCTCCACAATGTCTTATGGACCTTCGAATTATTACCTTACATTGAAGAACTTTAGTTAAACTTTTTACATTCCTTTGTAAAACCTGTATTGTTATTTCTGTTGAACTCAAATTACTTTTCTGAGGAATACAAGAAGCTACATCAAGAAGCGAGTAACTTGTCATGTTTACCTCTGGGTTGGCACAATCAAATGCTATCAATCCTCTAGTTTCGAAACCAAAGATTAATGTAAACATGTATACAAGCAACATAAACGATATGAAGTTACTAGGATTTTTTGTTCTTATGGTTTTATTCGAACGTAGATTGCACATTTCTTCATGATCATCTTGATTCGGGATTAAATCTGGTGAATCTAGTTTCTTCGGTTCTGAAAGTGGAATTGTGTCATGACTTCCTTGAAAGTTTTGAGTTTGTTGAAATAAATCATCATTTGTTTCTAAAGATGGCTTTGGCTTTTGAATTTTCCGAACATCTAAAACTGCCACTTTGACGGCTGGTCTTTCATAAATACCTTTAGATGTTTTAATTTCAGCAGATCTTACTTGTCCATCTTTAGCCATTCTAACACTGATTACTCGACCTTTCAGCCATGTTCCAGGAGGTGCCTTATCATCAGTTATTACAACAATATCGTCAACTTTAATAGGTTCAATTTGATTAGTCCATTTATTTCGTTTCAACAATAATGGAAGGTACTCTTTCGTCCACCGATCCCAAAAATATTTCCCATAGTTTTGAACCTTTTTCCAATGATGTTTTTCTAAGTGAATTGCAGTTGGATCATAAGGTGGTACATATTCTCCAGCACGACCAATTAGAATATGAAATGGTGTCATTATTTCGTCGTCGATATCTTCTACTGGTATGTGTGTTAATGGACGAGAGTTTAGAATAAATTCTACTTGGATCAGAGCAGATCTTAAAATTGCTGGTCGTGGTAAACGACTACCATACTGCTTCAGCATTTTATATAGCGATAACTTTATGATTTTAATAAGCCTCTCCCATACTCCGCCGAAATGGGATGCCGCGGGAGGATTGAATGTCCATTTTAAGGCTAATGCTGCCGCATCACCGTTTCTCATTCTTTTATCAATATTCACAATTAGTTCTTTTAATTCATTGTCAGCTCCAACAAAGTTGGTGCCATTATCGCTGTAAAGGTGCTTAATTTTTCCTCTTCTGTTTTGAAAATTACGCAAACAGACAATAAAAGAATCTGTATCTAATTTCTCAGCCATTTCGATGTGAACTGCTCTACTAGACATACATGTAAAAATCACACCCCAACGTTTTTCTCTTGATCGTTTTACTGCAACTTCAAATGGACCAAAGTAATCCACTCCAGTATGCGTAAATGGATACAAGAAAGATTCGGTCCGATAATCTGGTAAGGGTGCCATCATGGGTGGTACTGGTTTTGCGTTAACAATAATGCATTCTTGGCAATATTTCTTGACCTTTTTCAAAAGTGACCTTTGTTTAATAATCCAAAACTTTTGAAGAATAGCTGCAATCACGACATTGTCATTCTGATGCAAATACCGTTCATGATATGTCTTTACAATTAAAAAAGAAATATTATGTTCATATGGTAATATAATTGGCTTTCTTGCTGATTCGGGTATGCTTCTTGCGTGTTCCAATCTTCCTCTTGCTCTGAGTACTCCATGATTATCAAGCATTGGACTCAATTTTCGTAAGTTGCTGGATTTTTCAATTTCTTTACCTTCTTTCAGTAATGTTACTTCCTCTGCGAAACAATCCCATTGAGCTTTTTTGAATATCGCGTTTTCAACCCATTTTACATCATCATAATTAGTGCTACGATCAAAATCTGTTTTATTTTTAATCCAATCGGTAAACTTTTTTATTATTAGAGTTCGCTTAACCAAACGCCACCAGTCCGAAAAATAATCGTCCTGAATAAAAGAGTAAGGATGTATTCTTTGATGAATGTTTACATAGTTTCTCAGCTCTTCATCAGTTTCCATACTTACTGTCCAGTTTGGCCAATAACTTTCTGATTTTCTTAAAAACGATGGTCCATTGAGCCATAATGATGCTCCCTTTTTAATTTTTGTACCTTCATCAGCAGGGTTTAATGATGATTTTATATATCTCCATTGATCCATTGAAGTTGTTTCTAAGATTTCAGCAACTCGATGAGCTACGAATTGCTTATACCGCCTATGCTGACTATTAATCCAGGCTAGGACAGTTTGACTGTCTGACCACATGACGCATTTTGAAATCGAAATTCTTAATTCTTTCTTTACGGTATTCAACAATCTTATCCCTAATATTGCTGCTTGCAACTCTAATCGTGGTATGGATAACATTTTATTCGGTGAAACTCTTGCCTTTGCTGACACTATATTCACATCAGTGCCATTTGCAGTAACACTTCTCAGATACACAACGGCAGCAAAAGCATTTTCCGAAGCATCTCCGAACATATGCAACTCATAAAACAATGCATTTTTCAAGGTCATACATCTTGGAATCTTAAAATGGGTGACAAGTTTAAGCATATCTATCCAAGAGTTCCAAAAATTTGATAAACTATCTGGTAACTGGCTATCCCAATCAGAAGATTCTTTATGCCATTTTTGTAAAAGAATTCTACCATGAATTGTGAAGTTCGAAATTAACCCTAAGGGATCGTAAATACTCATTACAAACGAGAGAGTTTCTCTCTTTGTAATCAACCTTGTGAATTCCAATCGATCAAGTTTTAATTGAAATTCGATCAAATCAGTTGTTGTATTCCAATAGATACCCAATACTTTATCAGTTGGTATTTCTTTATTCTCGAACCATTTTATTTCTGAAACATGAAGTCTTTCTGAAGGAATAACGTTGGCAAGCTGTTGCGAATTTGTAATAAAATTTCTTAGATGAAATCCAGCATACTGTTGAATATTTATAACACCCTGAACAACTTCAGATGCTTCTTTAATTTCATCAAAGCTATCCAAATAATCATCAACATAAAGGTTATTTTCAGAAGCCTCAGAAGCCTTTGGAAAATCATCCTTAAAAAGCTGTGCATTATAATTTTTCACTGCTTGAGCACAAGCAGGAGAACACGTTGATCCAAAAATCATTGATTCCATCACATATACGCTCGGATCCCTATCGGCCTCACATTGTCTCCAAAGGTATCTTTGTGCAGGCTGATCTTCCATAACAATTTTTATTTGCTGAAACATTTCTTGTATATCCCCTGTAACAGCGATTTTGAACTCTCTGAATCTTAGCAAAACACCGAACAAAGATTTTACTGTGTCAGGACCGGAAAGCAGTGCTGAGTTAAAAGATACTCCTTCTACTGCTGCAGCTGCATCAAAAACAATTCTTGATTTAGGTGGGACTTTGTTTTTATTTGTCACAATAAAATGAGGCAAATAATAGGTGTTTGGATGTTCCTGTAGTAGCTCACGTGGGCTAAGCTTACGGGCATAACCCTTTTTAACAAATCCTTCAAATGACTCAATTGCCCATTTTCTTAGCTCTGGTTTCCTAGCTAATGTCTTCTCCAATATTTCCAAACGTTTGAAAGCATTATTAAAACTTGGAGGGAAACTCATGCTTTCAGTTTTCCACAATAATCCTATTGAGTAATGTCCGTTTTCATATTTAATTGTATTTTTAATAATTGATTCAGCTCTTTCTACTTCTGCTGATTTTGGTAATTTATTAACGACGTTGACTCCAAAGTTTTCAGTAGAACAATAATTTTCAAAAATTGCTCTTAAATCTGTACTTTCATGCTCTCTAATGCAAAAAGAATATGAAGGCTCACCTCTATATACCTTACCGAAAATCAACCATCCTAGTTTGGTACGCGCTGCCATCGGCGAGTTCTCGTCACTTATCCTTCTGTCGGTCGTCAACAACAAATGAGCGTGCTCCATACCAATTAAAATCGTGGGCTTGGCGTTGACGTATCCCTGAACTGGAACATCAGCTAAATAAGTGAACTCCTTCTTCATGTGTTTAATATCCAATGTTTGCGTTGGAAGTTCAATGTCCTCGATGGTCCTGACATCCTTCATTGAATAAGTTTTTCCTCCATGTCCGCGTATCCACAGCTGTACTCTTCGGCTAGGTGATTCCTTTGAAACGTTCTGCGTCCAGGTTAATTCCAGTGGTTCTGACCGTCCATGGAGCCCAAGTTTATCCGCTACCGATTGATCCAAAAGGCTTAATGACGAGCCGGGATCAAGGAAAGCGAATGTTTCCAAAGAGAGGTTTCCATTCTGCAACGTTACTGGTACTATTTGATAATATACCGTTGATTTTCGACTTCCATGATGATTATTGTTAGTTTTGTCCTTCTCCAGATTTTGATTTTCCTTGGGTTTCTCGACGGCTGCTTTATGCAATAAACGATTGTGCATTCCCTTGCAACCGTCTATTTTGCATTCTCGCTTGCTTCTGCAAAACTTACTACCGTGTCCTTTGTTCAGGCAAGAAAAACACAGTTTCAATTGTTGAATTCGTTGTTGCCTTTGCTCAACATTGAGGTTTTTCAATATGTTGCACTTGAACGTTTGATGCTCATGCTTACAAATGTTGCACTGCATTTTTGAAGGATTGTTATGAATATTGATTCTGGGCTTTTGTTCCTTTCTTGCAGGTGGTGCTAATCTCCGTAATGTCGTTGCGTGAGTTTGCAGCCACTTATTCAAATCATGGAGAGTTGGCTGACTGACATTTCTTTGAAGCGCTTCTGTCCATGTTATCTGCATACTAAATGGTAGCTTTGTTACTATGTCAGTAATTAACCGATAATCATGAAGGAATTCTGGCTTGGCCAATGTTTCCATTGTCACAACCAAATCGTCCAATGCGTTAGCAATATCGATAGTATGGAGTTTGGGTTGATTCAATGTTTTTATCAGCTCGTTCAATAATTGCTGATAAATAGCCTCCGGTCTCCCATAAATTTCTTCAAGCCGTTGCATTATTCTAGGAACATTAGCAGCCCCTATCATCAAATTTGACACGCTCTTGGCAGCTTGGCCATACAGAGCTTCTTCCAATCTTGATAAATTTTCGAGATTGGTAAATCTACCTTCGGCAGATGTGTCCTTAAAAATGCTTTTGAATTTCGGCCATTCACGAGCCTCTCCACTAAATTTTGGAAGCTTGATTAATGCTTGCCTCGTCGCATTTAAAGAACCTTCAGACTGACGTCTGTTTGCCACATCTTGTTGAATTTTCAGCGATTCATTTAGCTGGTTCGCTAAATCAAACTTCACTTTTACGTCCAATAATGTCGCTCGTTCGATTTCCAGATATTCGCATTTGGCGCAAAGGAATCGCTCTTCTTGTGACGGCGTATGCTTAAGGTGCACACAACTAAGGTGGAACCACCTATCACAATCGTCACAAGACACCATATTATCCTTGGTGTCAGCTTCCTTGCATAAACGGCAGTTTCCGTTCTTATTTTCCACGAATTGGAACATAGCTTTTGATTTTGCCATCGCAAATGTTCACTTTACTCTCACCTGGTTGTTTGCTGCTACTTTGCTTCTCTGTTTCCTTTTGCCGGATCTGCGCGTTCACTTCTGATGACAGCTTCTAAAGGTATTTCCAAACCTTTTTGTTAATTCACACACTGCAGTTTCACTATTTTCAAAAATGTCCAATGTCCTAGTTTCACTTGAATTACCACTCTGGGTTTTAATATTCAACACACAAGGTATTTTAGACACGATTCGTGAATATCTATTCACAACTTTCGAATGTTTGCCACTATTGGCTCAAGATTTGTAACAGTTAAATTTTGTGACAATGCACAACACTCAGACTGCACTCCTGGCGACAGTAAACCACGTTACAAAATCAATCACTGTAGCTATTTATTACGACAACTTTTTATATTGTCGGAGTCCTTTCCACTTATTCTAGTTGATCTCCGCGCGCCGGTATCACTGCACAATTTCAACACAACGTCGCGAGTACTTTCCTCTCTGGAGCCACCAAAATGTGACACCGGAGCTTTACGGTTTTCGGATGTAGAAAACATACACTGTAGAACTGTGGTCTAGAACTAACTTTATTACTAATGCTAAGCCTTATATATATGAATGAATGTACAATACATTCTACCTGATTTGACTCATTATCTTTTGGGTCCCTTTCTTATTATCTCTACTTTGTTATCGCCGCCACTATCGGTGCGTCACTATTTTCATTACAATTTATGGGTCTCTTTCTTGGTCCTTCGTAGAAGATTAGTTTATGACGTAATTGTCTTGGGTAGCAGAGAATTATCAACTATGCGCATATTGCAACTAACAATATGCCATGCGGTGCGCTGTATAACTTAAGGAAAATGACAACTTGAGTTTGAAATGCAAATTGATTGATTCGCGTTCGTTACAAAGTCCTTTTTAAAGAAGTTCTTATATCCGCCATAGAACCTACAATTATTGATAACAATGCACAATGGTCACGGAACCTGACTAACAAGGAAACGTGTTTTCTGTGAATTCGCAAGGACTTTTAGACAAATATGATTTTAACAGTGTTTTGTTCCTAAAGATTCTTTCAAAGATACATATAAAAATGAAAATGGTTCACATTATTTAAGAAATTGCAAACAAATCTTTTTAATTTGCAGAAGTAGATTGTACGACATTTCCCCGAAAACCAGTTCCCCGAATGAAGTGTCCCCGAAAGTTTTCTCCCCGAATGTACCGTTTCCCCGAAAAGTGTATGTCATCTGCCATTTAACCTTCTTTAGGAATTACACTGAAAATATTCCACACGTTCGAACTACACGTTTCACACATGAATTTTCACTAGTTGGAAAACAATTGAATTTAACGTGTAAAACCAGTCGTAGATACACTTTTTGAAATCATGTGTAAGACACGTTAATTTGGCATATTTAATGTCAATTTTCTTGAGAATATCAGTAACAGGCACCCAGCTTCGGGTTCCTAAACAGAGATGAACCAGCCACGGGCTGAAAGTCTCTTTAATAAAGTTAAAAAAGAATAATAATAATTCGGGTTCCTGTTCTCCAAAAAATGAAGCATGTTAAGACATACTTCACACGGGCGAATCTGGTGATGTAAACTAAGTTATAGGCGAACCATTTCCATTATCGATACATAAACACACTGTCAAACACGATCAAATCATGTGTAAAAGACAGTGGTTTAGAACCTAAACTATTCAACACCTGATTCAAAAGAATTACACGTTAATATAGCTTGCTCTTTTAAACGATAAATTAACGTGTAAAAGAACATAAATGAGGCGTGTCGAATATTTTCAGTGTAGCTAATGCTCATCACGCTGACGCAGTACACGCTCATCGTAACCTGTTTCGATTATTATGAGCCCAATACACCAGGGAGGGTGTAGGCACGTCAAACTCGAACAAACTACGCCTACCTAACATGCATCGAGCGGGCCTTCAGGATTCGACCAGGCTCCAGGTCGCGCTGCCAGTCGACACTACCACACTCGCAAAAGATGAGCATTAGGCCTACCTTGCCGCTTGTGGATCCCCTGCAATACACGGGTTAGATAAACATTGGCTTTCGTTCACAAATTTTAATTCTTTGCCCAATTTGATGCTGTTTGAGAAGAACATTGGCTTTTGTAATACACTGAAACTTCCATTTAAGTCGATGCATGGCTGATCGAAAATAATTTTTACCATGCAGGCAATGACAAAACTATAAACTTTTATATTTTTTACCACTTCGCATGACTAAGGAGATTTGTCAAAAAATATAAAACTGTAGTTACCATTACCATCAAACCTCAATATCTAGGATCACCCGTGCATATGGGTCATTCCATATGAAGTGACCGACGGAGCGGAGTCAATTATTGACGTGACCTTTTGTAGTCCTGGCCTAACAAGTAGTTCGAACTGGAGAGTAGATGATGGCTACACTCACAGCGACCACCTGGCGGTTCGCTACAGTATCGACTACAATAACAGCAGACAGCGGATAGAAGAAGAGGCGGCTAGGCCAAGGCCAAGCCCTCGCAGGTGGAAGACATCATACTTCGACGAAGGGGTATTTAGGGAGGCGCTCCGCCGTGAGCGAAACTTATGTCGTTTTCGTTTTTGATTCAGTTCCAACCTGGGTTGGAACTGGATGAGTTCACAGTTTCAACCCCAACCCGACTTCGGTTTCGCTTGTACTAAAGTTTGTTTGAGTTAGTTTGACGTTTGTTTGTTTACACATTTTCCGCCAATCCAGTTCCAACCCAGGTTCAAAAACGAATTCGACATTAATCGGTTTAGACGGCGACGAGCTGGTAGCGGTGCTCTCACGTGCGTGTGATGCGACCATGCCTAGGCGAGTCCACCCTAGAAATGGGAGGCCACCGGCTTACTGGTGGACCGACGCGATTGCGGACCTGCGCCGCGCCTGCCTACGGGCTAGGCGGCGGATGCAGCGAGCACGATCAGAGGAAGAGCGAAACGAACGGCGGGTGGTGTTCGCCGCTGCAAAAGCCGCGCTTAAGACCGAGATAAGAGCAAGCAAAAAGGCCTGCTTTGAGGGTCTCTGTCAGAGTGCCAATACGAACCCGTGGGGTGACGCCTACAGGATCGTTATGGCCAAGACGAGAGGTGTGATGGCTCCTACAGAGCAATCTCCAGAGATGTTGGAGGGGATCATTGGAGGACTTTTTCCGCGTCATGATCCTAGTCCTTGGCCTCCTTTCGTAGGACAGCCGGGGACTGGGGCTGGCGATGAGGAGAGGGTCACCGATGTGGAACTTGCGGGGATAGCTAAGTCCCTTAGCGTAGGTAAGGCCCCAGGTCCGGACGGAGTTCCGAACCTGGCCTTAAAAGTAGCTATTGCAGAAGCTCCCGAGATGTTCAGGTCTGCTATGCAGAAATGCCTGGACGAGGGAGTTTTCCCAGAAGCTTGGAAGAGGCAGAGCCTGGTACTATTGCCAAAGGCGGGGAAACCACCCGGAGACCCGTCGGCATATAGACCAATATGCTTGATTGACACGGCGGGGAAGGTGCTCGAAAAGATCATCCTCAATAGAATGTTGCGGTTCACCGAGGGCGAAAATGGTCTTTCAAGTAACCAGTACGGCTTCCGGAAGGGGAGGTCCACCGTAGACGCTATCTTGTCGGTTACAAAAACCGCCGAGAAAGCACTCGAGCCTAAGAGGAGGGGAATTCGCTTCTGCGGGGTAGTGACTCTGGATGTAAGGAATGCATTTAATAGCGCCAGTTGGGCTGCTATTGCCGATGCGCTCTTGCGTCTGGGGATACCGGAGTACTTGTACAAGATTCTCGGAAGTTACTTTCAGAATCGCGTACTAGTATACGACACGGAGGTGGGTCGGAAGTGCTTTCACATAACCTCAGGAGTCCCGCAAGGTTCCATCCTGGGTCCGGTGTTATGGAATGTCATGTACGACGAGGTGTTGAGGTTAGAGTATCCAGTGGGAGTGGTGATTGTCGGATTTGCCGACGACATTACGCTCGAAGTCTACGGTGAAACGATCGAGGAGGTAAAGTTGACTACCAACCACTCGATCAAGGTTGTGGAGGCGTGGATGCGGTCCAGGAAACTGGAGCTGGCTCACCACAAGACAGAGGTGACGGTTGTTAACAACCTGAAGTCGGAGCAGCAGACGGAGATCAGTGTAGGGGACTGTACTATCCTGTCAAAGCGCTCCGTCAAACACTTGGGCGTGATGATCGACGATAAGCTTACCTTCGGTAGCCACGTCGATTATGCCTGTAAAAGAGCCTCCACAGCCATTGCGGCACTGTCCCGGATGATGTCCAATAGCTCTGCGGTGTACGCCAGTAAGCGCAAGCTTCTGGCTAGTGTTGCTACGTCCATACTTAGGTATGGCGGCCCGGCGTGGGGCACCGCGCTAAGTACTAAATGCTACCGACGGAAGCTGGAAAGTACTTACAGGCTTATGTGCCTGAGGGTTGCGAGCGCGTACCGTACCGTGTCACACGACGCTCTCTGCGTCATTACTGGTATGGTGCCTATCAGCATTCTTATCAGTGAGGACATGGAGTGCTTCGAAATGCGCGGCACAAGAGGCATACGCAGGACTGTCAGGATGGCCTCTATGGTCAAATGGCAGCGCGCGTGGGACAGTTCCACCAAAGGAAGGTGGACCTATAGGTTGATACCGAGGGTAGATAGTTGGATTAATAGGCGCCATGGGGAAGTCACATTCCACCTGACACAGGTCCTTACAGGACATGGTTGCTTCCGACAGTATCTACACCGTTTCGGGCATGCGGATTCTCCCGAATGCCCAGTGTGCAATGGTTTAGAGGAAACGGCGGAACACGTTTTGTTCGTGTGCCCGCGTTTTCGCACAATGCGTGACCGCATGCTTGCCACATGCGGGGAGGACACAACTCCGGACAACTTGGTCCAGAGGATGTGTAGGGATGAGTTTGGCTGGAACGCCGTTTCAACGGCTATTACCCACATCGTCTGGGAGCTACAGAGGAGGTGGCGCGTGGACTCGGAGAATGGCTAGTCCAGATGCAGTACAAGAGGTGGTCCAGGGGTTCGGAGTCGGCTTCGTAGGTCATACCGGTGCCCTGCGGTCGAGATCGACCCTTACAACGATTAAGTGGCCGCGGAGAGGAAGTCCCGGTAGCGGTGCTGTCGTGGCGTCGGTCTACTGGGTTGGATCCGAGCCCGCGGTTGGAAAGGGGTCCCCGGCAAGGGTCGGGGTAGGTGAGATCCTGCTGTCTGCAACCTACGGGTGCATCTGATAGGGCCTGAAGGGTAGTGATACCCTTCCTTTGCGGGCAGGTCAGATCGGGTTGCACGTGGGCATCAGTTCTTGATGTCCGCTCAGCAGTAGGGCGCGGGCGGGGTTGACCCTGCCCGCCTTCCGAGGACAAAGGGAGTGGCGAGGACCACTCGGGAAACTGGCTAAGCGCCAGCATGCTATCGTGATGGACTCTCCAAAGCGAGCCATCGATGTTCGTTGCTGCAGGCTACGCAGCTAACCTTGTGGGTGCGATGTGCACTAGCCCCTCTCTGAAGCAATACCTTCTTGGTGGTTCCGGAGAGACGTAGGGTTTGGCGACCATAGGAATGGTTTAGTGGGTACGAGGAGAGAGTAGTCCTGGATTTTACTTTTGTTGTAGAAGACGGCCTGTCAGACCTACACTACCCTAACCTTCTGTTAGGGTGTCTGTTGTGCAGATTATCCCCCTATGGTTTAGAAGGAAAAAAAAAAAAAAAATATGAAGTGATCGAGAAAATGTGAAAAGTTGCAATCGACCATCACGGATTTGAACCAAATTTGGCTGAAACATTTCTTTAGGTGGAAAAAGAAAAAATCCAAATTTTGGTGCCGATCGGATCACCCCTCGGCCCGTGGCAGCACCCCTCGTTTTGGCCGATATGAAAATTATCCTCTCTTTCTTTTATTTTTATCATTGAAACGATTGCACATACACATTTTCGACCTTCGGCTTTTTTAAAGGAAATCGTTCAGGGAATCCAGAAAAAATATTTTTTTTTGATACAGTGTTGCCAGATATCATATTTTTCAATTTTAAAACTAAAAATCGAATTATCTCAAAATACGTATATTTTGATTTTAAAAATTTTGATTCCATTGTGTTTATCAGACGTTTTTCGATCGAAAAAGCTTAACTCCCCAAGGTAATTTGCGTCGTTCCTGAGATATAGCGGTTTTAAGAAAAAATATTCATTTTTTTCATATAAAGTTTCAGATAAAATCAGGAGCAGTTTATAAATTTCGCAAAAAAAAAAAAAAAACATTGTTCGATGCCATATAAAGACGTTTTGTGTTGATTTGAACAAAATCAAGTATAATAAGGATTAAAAAATGTGACAGTGTTGCCAGTTTATCTTTTTTATTATACCATGAAACCTAACCTTCAAGTGTTTGGCAATGTACAGGTTATTCTGAAAAATCGCACCATGTGTGTTGCAAGATGTGTAAGCAAGATAAAAACAATACACATCTTCTCTAACGACCTTGTTGTTGACCTTTTCTTCACAGACAAACAGACGTAACACCTAGAACAATTTTCGTGAAAATCCATCGCCTAGTTTACACTACCATCACCTGGTGTAAATGTTTCACGATACACTGCATTGTGCAATATCGTCAACAGAATGCATTAGTGTGAAACGGAAAATGCTTAGAAAAACGATGCGCGCACCTGGTTGTGAAAGCTACAACTATAAAGGTTTAAATCGTGGTCGATGGAAATTTTGCCAATGTTACGTCTGTTTGTCTGTGTTTTCTTGTTTATGGTCCCATCTGACAAAATGACCCAATAATTGACAGTTATTGTTAGTTTGATAGTTAGCAATAAAAAAAATGTTTTATTGGAAAAGATGAGGATAAATTGTTAAAATATAAAATATATCTATTGTGAAATTCATTTCAATTGTCATTTTATTCATTTCAACTATGTTGTAGATGGAAGTGTTGCCACACATGTCATTTTTATTGTAAAAATCTAATTTACACGAAAGCTTTCGTAAATAGATAACATCAAACATATCGAGCACATTTCCCCACTAGCACACATGTTCTACATCAGTTTTTATGACTTTTATATGACCAAATTTGGTCATATAGGAGTTATTTCGACTCTTCTAAAACATATATGCTACTAGGGTTGGCAACACTGCATGATTATGAGCATAGATGGCAACACAATTCATGATTGCTACTCCATGGTTAATCGCAGCGAACGACAGTCGCTTTAGTTTGTGTGTTTGCTTGTCAGCGACGACAGCAGCCACTTCGATCACCCACCAGCATTCTTCACCATTCGCCATTCATTCATTCGCTTGCGGTCAAGACTGTGACGAACGGCAACGAATATCCATGTCAAGCAACTTGCGCATGGCTTCCCACTGGTGATGGGGTTGCGTGCTTGATCACGACTATCCGTTTGTTGCATCTTTCTCGATTCGCTTCAGCAAAGAGGAGTGAATATGAATGGAGTTAGGCGAATATACCGATCCTTAATATGATACTATACATTGTCGATCTGGGAGTCATCTATAATTGATCGAACAATCGATTTGATTTATCGGAATTAACCTTCGCGTACAATCGATCTCTTTTCCATGCAAAAAAAAGCCTAAGAAAAGTAGTTATCACCCCTCTAGGGAGCAAACGCCACTAATCCATTTCACTCAGAAATTTTAGTTCATTCTTCGCCACGAAGAACAAATAAAAACTCATACCATATGCAATCACATCAATAGACAACACAATACTCAACACTGTTCTTCACTTCTCTGCCCGGGACAATAAATAACATGATCTATTATTCTGCGATCCCCTCATAGGGGTGATGCATTCACAGTAAGAGTAAACGCAATACTAAGCATCCCCGCACCTATTGTTTGCGTTTCCGCGAAATACCAGCATACTTAGCAACTCTGCCGTAAAAATTTTTATAGGGAATTGAACCTTCGAATATAAATTATTTATTGATTGATTTGTCTTTATTAAAGAGACTTTCACGGAATATAAATTAAAAATACTGAAGTCTGAGCTACCAGTTGCGCGACGATGCGTAGTATCTAATATTATCTAATTCCAAAGAATATCATACTTCATATTTAATCATATTCCATATTTTCAGGATCAGCTTCTGAAATTAACTGTGGGTCATTGAATGTAGTTATATCGAAATGATATTTTCAGCACTGTTGCTTTTAAATACACTCATCAAATGTTTTCCTGAATATATTTTACGTCGATGTTGCCAAATGCACTAAAACTAAATTAAAACTACTTTAGGCTTTAGATACATTTTTTTTTAGTTCAACAGGTTATGCTAAATAGTCCATTACGATAGACTCATAATTGATGAACTGGCAACACTGTCACATTTTTTTAATCCTTATTATACTTGATATTGTTCAAATCAACACAAAACGTCTTTATATGGCATCGAACAATGTTTTTTTTTTGCGAAATTTATAAACTGCACCTGATTTTATCTGATACTTTATATGAAAAAATGAATATTTTTTCTTAAAACCGCTATATCTCAGGAACGACGCAAATTACCTTGGGGAGTTAAGCTTTTTCGATCGAAAAACGTCTGATAAACACGATGGAATCAAAATTTTTAAAATCAAAATATACGTATTTTGAGAAAAATCAATTTTTAGTTTTAAAATTGGAAAATATGATATCTGGCAACACTGTGCCAAAAAAACAATATTTTTTCTGGATTCCCTGAACGATTTCCTTTAAAAAAGCCGAAGGCCGAAAATGTGTGTGTGCAATCGTTTCAATGATAAAAATAAAAGAAAGAGAGGATAATTTTCATATCGGCCAAAACGTGGGGTGCTACCACGGACCGAGGGGTGATCCGATCGCACCAAAATTTGGATTTTTTTCTTTTTCCACCTAAACTAATATTTCAGCCAAATTTGGTTCAAATCCGTGATGGTCGATTGCAACTTTTCACATTTTCTCGGTCACTTCATATGGAATGACCCATATGCACGGGTGATCCTAGATATTGAGGTTTGATGGTAATAATAACTTCGTCCACAGGTTATATTATTATTATTATTAGCTTTATTAAGGAGATTTTCAGCCCGCGGCTGGTTCATCTCCAATTATCCACAGGTTATAAACGGTGAGATAGGTAATATTGGTAAATGTCCATAGGTCTTTTGGCTGATGCCAATAAACCCTAGTAAAGCCTGTATCCGCAATAATCGGGACACAGAAGTACGGCTATAGCTCTGTAATGAATCGGTAAAATTGGCCAAATAATTGACTGAGAACTCTTTGGTGTATGTTCATTATTTGTGCAACATTTCATAAAAATCGATGTATTACTTTTAACTGTGGATGAAAAACAAATACATGTGGTTTTAAGCATTTTGTACAATTATGACCAATTTTCATTCGCATAGTAGATGGTTCTTTTACGCTACAATTCAAAGTTCTGTGATGATAATTATGAAATTTCGTTAGCAGTTATGATACTTATAGAGACACTTTCTGGCAAAATTTCATCAAGTTTTATCAATTGGTTAGAAAGATACTGGTGTTGATAGGGGTGCGTGTTAAAGAAAATTTTTCGTGTTTTTCATATGCGATGTTTGACTATTCATAACTTTTGAATTTCTCTGCCAATTTTCATGAAATTTTCAGAGAAGACAGTTGATTATGTGTATATTATATCTGAAAAATTTGATGATTATTGATATCGTACTTTCAACAGTACAATCGAAACAATAAAGGGTGCTGACTAATTGCTGTCTGAGGGGCTAAAATCACGTTCAGTCCCAATACTTGTTTCGACTATAAAATTGTTAATAGTGCATCGATTTTTTTTTGAAATTTTGCCTATGCAACGAATACAGATTGGGAGGATTGTGTTCAAAATTTCAGTCATTTCCTTTGCCAAATTCAAAAGTTACAGCACTGTCAAGCAAAACTAGGGGCTGTACAAAATTCAATGGCGCACATTCTACTCTTTCTTTGCTAAAACAAAAAGTACTGCACCGATTCACATGAAATTTTGTAGGTGAAATGAACACATCTTAAGATGTTATTAGGCCAAATTTGAGCAATTTCAATGTATCTATTATAGATTTACAGCTGTATTTCTGTGTCCCGATTATTGCGGATACAGGCTTTAAGATGTTGGTCTCAAAATAACCCAGATAGGGAGTTAAGCTGAATGGTGATCAATAGACCGAATGGGCATTGACCTAGTGTCTCCACCTGATTCATAATAAATCTCCCTTCTTTCAAACAAAGGCTGTTCTTTCAAGTTGACCAGCGGAATTAATCATCAGTAATTTGACTGCTGGTATATTTCATATTGATGTTTTGTTCTTCGATGTCAAACTGTTCTAATGTTTATGGACGTTATAGAAAAAATCTATCAACGATTCTCCCTTCTTTCAACATATACGGTTCTTTCAAAATATTCTGTCAAAAACTGTCGGTAGTCTAACTACTAAAATTTTAAATATTAATTCAGTAAAGCTTGACTATAACCCATCGTTTACAAGAAATACATACACGGAGACAAATTTTGTTCGTTTGAAACAAAAATAGGTATTCATGTTTATTCGGTAAACTGATAAAATATTTAAAACTAAAATATTAATTTTTAAAACTAACTCAATTACATATTGATTTCTGCAATACCCATTGGGGGCTCCGTTCCGCCGTGGACAGCATAAACAAAACTCTCAAGTTCTAGCTGCAGCACCAAACAAGATTTCCTCCTGCAAAAAAAGTCAAGTTTCACCAAAAGTTTCCACGGAATCCCATTGATTTCGGGAGCGTATGTTATCTACATGATGTTGGCATTGAAAGTGCCACGCGGCTGGTGGGTTTTCCTAGAGAAGGAAATGACTTCAAATATTTCCGTAAGGCCGACCTGCCCCAAAAAAACAAAAAAATTTACATTTGTTTCTAACATAACCTGTCAGAAGATGCATTTTTGTTTCAAAAATGGATTGAATTTGCTTCAAATATGGCGTTCGATTTGCTCCAAACAGTTTTATTTTTGTTGCCAGAAAAAATTGACAATTTATTTGAGTTTACCTGAAATATTTTTGATTTTGCCATGCTTTTTTCTGCGTGTATATAAATTGTGCTCCAAGACTTCATTAGAAAGCAATCATACTTTACATTTTCCATATCGAATGTGTTACAGCTAGCCTACATCTTTTATGCCGATAATGATCAATCTGCTTAAGATCATCAACCCCGATAACTCATTTTGAAGGTATTATATGTTTTAAGGGCGTTTCCAGCGATTGAATATTCAACAACACTCGAAAGAACAGCCTATGAATCAAAGTAGAGATAATCTCAGAAGGGCGTGTTCTAAGTTGAAAGCCCTATCATTTTCTATCACAACAAATGAAAAGAATGACCTTTGTTTAGAAGAAGAGATAACGTCATTCAAACATCCTTATTATTATTTTGTCTTGAAAAATGACTCAAGGGAAAATCTAGGGTGCTCATAATACCAATAACACAGACAAACAGATGTAGCACTTCTAACATTTTTGGATTCAAATCATAGTCACGGAAACGTATTCACACAATGCTAAAAGAACAGAGTTTGGCCAACCATCAACTAGGTGACGGTAGTGGGCAAACATCAAACTCGAACAAAATCGACGCGAGTACAACGGTTGGCTAATTGGTCGACTATCAAGTCTTTAAATAGTTAACGATCGGTGACGATGGTAAATACCAGAATGTTACGTCTGTTTGCCTGTGCCAATAAGGTGTGCAATTTTTGCCAGATAGGTGTCATGCAAGCTAATAAGTATTCCATGCACTTGATATATCCATCAATTCGTCAATTGTGTCAAAGCGAGAATAGAAACTCCAAGGTGTTCTGAAGCCTCCACATTGACCTAGCGTACATTTTCGTGCCAATGCCTGATTCGGCCAGATTGTATTCATCAGGAAATTATCTGGAACCAATTTTAAAAAGTTTAGTCTAGGGTCTATTCGGGGAAACGGTTCATTCTGGGAATCGTTTTACGGGGAAAAAACTTTCGGGCAAACTTCATTCGGGGAACTGGTTTACGGGGAAATGTCGTACAATCGCAGAAGTATTAACTAGGTATATGCATTTTTTTTTTGGAAATGTTGAATAGCATACGTAGCAAAACGTTTGGGATAGGCAACTTTTTTTCTCTCACCTATTATATGTATATTATTGGTACAATTTTGAGCTCGATTGGATAATCTTTCGCGAAGCTAGAACAGTTCTCATAAAACACTATTTTTTAGACATCCATATTTGGAACTGTCATATCTCTGAAACCAGTGAATCGATTTCAATGAAATTTTGAGCATTCATCAACAATATATTGAAACTTGATACGACGTAATAAAATGTAATATCACAGAGAAACAAACGTAACACTTAGAACAATTTATTTAAAAAATCATCGTCACGAAATCGTAATCGCCCAATGCTTATCATGCCGTGTTTGGACAAGCCACCACTAGATGGCGGTAGCACAGAGAACAGACGTCTATCTTCGCTTTCTGCCTTGTGTAAAACTTTGTAACGGTCATTTCAGAGTATGTGGTTATGCTCCCGTTGAGCGGCGCTAGCGTCCCATCACTAACATTGTTGTGTTGTCATATTTGTTTCCAGTGCTCACCGTTTTTGGCCGTTTGGCGCTCGTGTCGCTTTGTGGGCTAGTGTATTTTAACGATGAACACTGCCATCGTGGGGTCAAATCGACTTTATATGTGGGGCTGTCTCCGTTGGTGGCGTTGAGGTACACTTAAATCCTTTACACACGATTTCAACGTATTTTTGTTCGAGCTTAAATGTCTGTTCTCTGTGGCGGTAGTGAGCAAACCTCAAACAGGAGCAAAAACGATGCCAGCGCCGCGACTGGTCAATTGAACAACTACCGAATATTTGAATCAACCGTTAAAAAGCTAATCGATGGGAAGCGAGTAGAGAGTGACGTCTGTTTCTTTGTGGTAAAATTTTCATATGATGAATAGTGAGTAACAAAAGATCACGCAATGTCCATCTGCATCAGCTTTTCATGGGTGGTTTGATTTAATTCAGCATGTGAGGTTCGTATGAGTGAGAAAGTGTGCTGATTAATGCCTTGATGAAGGCACGGAGGTACATCTGGTATTGCTTCAGAATCTTCTTCTGAGATTCCTAACAGGTTCTAGACCAAAACTAGAAGGAACTTGCTGGAGTATTTCCCCAAAGAAATCCTTTCCTACAGCATTTCTTGAGGAATGGTATAACTAAAAAATGCTTGAGGAATTTCTCAACATATGTACTATTGTACTACCTTATAAGCTCTTGGAGGATTCTCATTGGACATATCTGATAGAATCCTAGAATGAACTTCTGGAGGAATTCCAGAAGGATCTGCAGAAATTAAAATATTAAATTCTGGAAGGAAACCAAAAAAGAGTTCCCAGATGAATCCTGGAAAGAGTTCCTGAAAAAATCCCTGAAGCAGTGTCTAAAAGAATTCCAGAAGAACTTTCCAAAGGAATCCCGGAAGAAGTTCCCGAAGGAATTCACGAAGAAATTCCCGAAGTTCTTGAAGCAATCGCAGAAGAAGTTACTGAATAAAAGACTCCTAGAAAAAGCTCCTGTAAAAATCCCGGAGTTGTCTTTGGAGGAATACTGAAAGAATTTCTTGTAGGATTTCTGGGAGGATCTCAGGAAGAATTCCTGAAAAAAAACCAGAAGGAACTCCGAGAGGAATCTTGATTAAAGAAGGAATTTAGGAACTCCCGAAGTATTTCTAAGAAATCCCAGAAAAAAACTCTGGAAGAATGTCGGAGTACTTCCTGGAGGAATCCTGACAAGACCTCTTGAATGAATCTCAGACGGAACTGTAGAAGTCCTCTATTTTTTTTTGCTTCCGAAACCACCACTCACTACCATCACCACTCTTCGACCGGATCTTCGAAGCTTTCCAAAAGCTCATCTCGTTTGACCAAGAAATGTGCTGTTCTAAAGCGCACGATTTAGAACAGTGTGCTCTCACACTGAAACAAATTGAAAATGACTTTTTTAATTGTTTTAATCTGGTATATTTTCACAATTTGAACGCTATTATTGCTATAGGAATCTCTTTAGGAATCTCAGGAGAAACTCATGGAAGAATTCCAGATGAAACTTCTGAAGGAATCCTGAATAAACCCCCAGAAGAAAGAACTCCCTGGGAATCCCACAAGAAACTCTTGGTCGGGCCCTGACTCCGTTTTTTTTAGAAAAACCCCAATGATTTCCTTGGAGGAATCTCGGATGAAGTTCCTGCGGAATATTCCTGACTAAAAATTACATGTATCAAGCTTATATCATATTGTGTATTGCAACAATATAGCATCACCCTGACTCACCTCGATATCTCTAAAACCAGAACACCTACTATTTAACGGCAATACGGCTTCGGACACTATGTAATATGCGTATCTATCGATAGCATGATCGATACGGTTTGATGAGTAAACCTCAAAATAAATATCCGACGCCATTTTTGAAAACCAAGATCGGGGCCACTGAATGGTAATTTGAGCTATGATGCCTTGCAACATGGGTATCTATCGATCGGGCTTGATGAGTAAAAAGGTGGTGGCTGGGTAGATAGTAGAGTAGAGGGTTAGGTTAGACGGTAGGATTCAGGATAAATAGTGGAGAAGGTATGGTGAAGGGTTATGGTAGAAGATAAGGTAGAGGGTAGGGCAGATGGTAGGGTTGAGGTTTAGGATAGAGCGTAGGATAGAGGCTTAGGATAGAGGGCAGAGAAAACGGAAAGGTGAATGGTAAGTGACGGTTAGGATTAGATAAACTTAGATTTTCTTGAAATACCTTCAGGAATTCTTTCCGCGATTGATTAGGGCTATCCTCTCCAGAATCTTCCCAGGATTTCTTCCGGAAATTCTTCGGATCTTCTTCTTCTTCTTTATGGCTCGACGATCGCATTGGAACTTGGCCTGCCTCTATTCAACTTAGTGTTCTTTGAGCACTTCAACAGTTATTAATATGGGCTTTCTTTGCCTGCCATTGCATGAATTTGTACATTGTTACACTATGCCCAGGGAGTCGAGAAAACTGTACCGACCGGAACGGGAATCGAACCCGCCGTCTCCGGATTGGCGATCCATAGCCTTAACCACTAGGCTAACTGGAGACCCTAAATTCTTCAGATGTTCCTTCCGAAATTGCTGTAGAGATTGCTCCTGACCTGACCCTTGAGATCTCTTCAGGGATTTCTGCAGGGATCACACTTATTTCTGAATTGCCTGTTCGGTACTTTTTTGACGAGATTATAACAGCAGTACGATCTCGGTGGTTTCGGTAATCGATTTTACTGAGGTTCAGTAAAACAACTGTCAAAATCGTATGGAAAAGGTAAACAATGCATTTTTGCTGAACGAGTTCGGTGCTCAGCAGTTTTAATCTCGTCAAAAAATTACCGAACTCGGTAATCAAAATTAAGTGTGATTGATTTAGCAAATCCTGAATGGATTCTTTAAAGTCATTCTTTGGATAGGAATGCCGAATTCCTTCAATGATTCATGTTTGAACTCCTTCAAAGATTATTTCCGGGTTTTCTGCTGTTATTCTATTAAGAATTCCTCTCGAAAAGGAATATGAAAGAATATAGATTTCTGCTGAGTTTTCTTCAGGCAGTTCTAGATTTTTTAGAATTCTGATGGGATTCCTTCAAAAAGTTTTCCCGCGTTTTTTTTTTTTTCAGGGATTTCTTCAATCTTTCCTTTCGGGATTTCCTCTATGGTTCCTTTAGGGATTCCTGCTGAGCTTCCATTCGGGATTCCTGCCATGATTCCTCTAAGGATTCCATCAAGTAGTCTCCACGGGATTCCTTCAATAATAAAGTAATTCCAGCTTTAGAAAATCTTGAAAGGATACTTTCAAAAATTCTAGCCGGCATTTCTTTAGGAATTCCTTCTGGAATTCCCGGGCTTACTCCGGTAATTCCTCCCGGGATTTCTTCTGTGATTATTTCAGGGATTCTTGTCGAGCTTCCAGCTGAGACTCCTCACAGGATTCTACCAGAATTCATCCCGGAATTCCTTGAGTGATTTCTTTGAATTTGATTAGATTACGGATTGCATTAGAAAATCTTGAACTGACAAGTGTTCTAGTCGGAATTCCTTTATGGATTACTGCTGCAATTCCTTCAAAGAACCCTTCCGGGATTTTGTAAAGCATTTTATTAGGGGTTCCTTCTAGGACCCCGTCAAAGATTTTTTTTTCAGGGAATTTTGCAGGAGTCTTTCAGGTATTCATGCCAGAATTCCTGCTGGGGTCCCTTCAAAGATTCTTCTTTTTTCCGTGATTTCTTTAAGAATCCCATCAGGGATTCTGAACGGGATTTCGTTTGTGATTTCTACTGGAAAACATCCACCATCCATACAGCTAATGAGAGTGGAAGAATAACAGAAAAATAGAGAAACTGCTTTTTGATGCTTTTTGATGATAGTGTAAAAGTTGTGTCAAAACAGAGCTTGAAAAATAAAATACCAGATGTTGAGGAACCTTCAATGCTGTTGTGATTTTTTTTTAACTACACCATGAACTTCCCTTTTTTTTCTTTCGTGAAATCATGTTTATTTAATTTAAACTTGATTGTTGGTAGTAAATGCTTATGAAGATTATAATTTTGAGACACTTTGGGCGTTAATGGGTTAACAACAATTTTCCCGGTATTCATCTCAAATTCCCGGATGTTTTCCAGGACGTTCCAAATTCCTGCCTTTTTTTTTCAGTTCGGTGGCTACCCTGCTGCTTATTAACTGAGGACATCCTCTGCCAAATACCATTTTTCATGATCTACGCCCATGAAAGTCAAATTTTCGTTCTGAAAAGTTCCTGGACCGACCGGGAATCTATTCTTTTTCCTTTCAAGTTCAATAAATCAGTTTTAATTGCTTTCTATTTGAGTGGTTTATAACTTATAATCTGCAGTGGATTGAAAGCGATTCTGAAGTGCACAGGTTTTATTTTTAACTACATATTAAGCCCACTATATTGTCAATATTACCAAACTGTGTTTAAAATGGAAGAATTTTATATTCATTTTACTAATCTCTTAATATTTTTTTCAGATTCACATTGTAATTTCGCAAAGTCTGCCGCAGGATCCGGCTAGCGGAAACTAGTCACATCATAACCGGGGCGCATACGATCAACTCACAATTCAGACACAGATTTCCGCCTACGAAAACGCTTACGTAAGCTTCGTAGAGCTCCGCCGGCGTTTATTGCATCTCCCGCCGCCGTATAGAACACAGTGTCGTAGTGGAGACGCCCGGTAATTGCCGTGACATCTTCGATGCTGCCTCCATCATCATCGCCGTCTCAGTAGCAGCAGCAGCAGTAATAGCACTGATTCCGCGATAAGCGCCTCGTTGAAAACACGGAAAGGTGAGTTGACTGTCTGAGACGGGCCCATGGATCCGATACATCTATGAATATTATATTGGCTAGCTAACATGTAATAAGATGTACCACGTGGTGCTTGGCGTAGTTATAGAGTTCTAAGAACATGAACAAAACGAATTTTGCTGAGCTTATTTATGCGTAAAGTATTGACACCTTTAATTGACGAGGTCTAACTAAACGATACAATATTGGCAGGCGAAATGCGAACCTACCGATGTTAATAGGAAATATACATCCCAGGTTTGATTTCCATGCAAACCGTTCAATGCCGACCTCTTATCAACTAAATCAAACTCAAATAAACAGGAACATCTTCAATTGTAGTGCATTTTTCGCAAACCGTCATATTTTTGTCGTTGGCAATAAGCGCTCCCATCCTATCGGATCCCGCTATCATTTCGAAAACTAATTAGCACATGTCAAAGCCCAGTTCGTTGCCAGAGTGGTTGAGGATGTCGGGTGCTAAACGAATACGTTTCACACCATCATCGCATTCGATTCGATGGACCAGTGACGTGGGTTCTACCACAGCTATCTAAATGGAAATCGGTTGTGTGCCACTTTATTTGTCCGAACCTCTAATTGTTCGATTTGACTCTGGGACTTGTTGTCCCGCCAGCCCGTTGGAATAACGAAAATTATTAAGGCGATTTCCTCCATCATCAGCGACCGAATTAAAAGCTCACCGCACCAACAGCAGCAGCAACGCCTTGTGCAGTCTAGTGACACCTACACGCATCGGTTGTTTTGTGATGCGCAATCAACAGCCGCAACGTGCGCCGCCTGGTAGGATCGACCTAATGGTGACCGTGGCGCTTACACGCTAAAACTGCTCAGCACTAAAATGTGTAAGACCTACTCATAAGTGCATAATTTCCAGACCACACAAAAATGAGTGACAGTTACACATTCTCAAAAAACAGCTCGTACACTCGTCTAGATGCGAAATGTTGATTTGTTTTTGTTTTCCAAGGTCACTAGTAAACCGAGCTAGATTGGCGTACGAAAATTTTTGCGAATTTAACGATTTTGCGGACACTGGAGCTGATTTTGTAAATGTGCAAGGGTTACACATTTTTGGTGTAGTCTGGAAATTATGCACTTTAGTGCTGAGCGGCGTTAGCGTGTACAGCTTAAAAAACGTGAGATTTACTCGCTTTGAACGAAAGATCGCAGAATTCGCGTTGGATGTGATGGGGGTATAGGAATTCAATTGTACACATCAAATCAGGGCAAGTTTCCGTGTTAGGATCTAGGCAAATTGGTTGACTTAATTGCAAACGTTTTGAGTCATGTTGATGAGTGTCGATGAGCAATACTATGGAATAATAATTCAAAAATAGTTTCAGATAAAAGTATAGTAGGTATAGTCAGTATAGTCAAGTCAGTGTATCCTTGCTTTGGCGTTTTCCAATCGATACCGATCTGGTTTTGTTGCTGCTGTTGTTTTTTGTGTGGTGATTGGCAAACTCGCGTGTCATGTCTCGGGCATGTGGGCTTGTCAACAACGCAATCGTTGCTACACTCATCTTTATAATAACCACCAGAGATGTACGTGTTATTTCAATTGATATATCTGTTGGAAACCTCAACAGGAAATAGAGTAAAGTGGGGCAAATTTCGAGTGGGGCAAGAGTTTCTTTTGAAGTTTTTGAGCGCAATTCAAATTATTTCTTTCGGGTGTCAAGGTTGTCCGAAACCTTTTTGAAAAAGAGTCTTTCACTCCAAAAATTATGAAAATTGATCAATGTTTCGAAAAGTTGTGACAAAATGTTGATTTTTGATCAAAAAAATGTAATTTGCGATGGTCCTTCCAACGCATGGATTGGAATTGTAATGAAATCAAACTCGGTCTTTTATTTTGGGGCGTAACTAGGTATATTTTGAAGATGCTTTAGCATGTATAACTTTTTGCAAAAAAAGATTTGGAAATCATATTTTACCCATAGTGGGGCAAAAGTTCGAATTGTGGGGCAAAAGTTCGAGTCATGTGGCAACTTCAGGTAAAAACCTAAAATTGTGTAAAATGTACATATTATCTCTATAAATGATGAAATTAGTGAGAAAATGCGATCAAAGTGGAAAAAAAATGTTGTTTTATCTAAATTTGGCGGAAAACTACTAATTTTTGGACTAACTAACCCTGATTTGGGTAAAATCCAGATCGAATTTTAAAGTGTACTCCAGTTCCAACATCAAATATTAATTAGTTTCAATTATTTCTATTACCAAAGTGTCAAAATAGTGTGCTACGGTTAGCGAAATCCCACAAACACTAGATTCGAACTTTTGCCCCAGTGGTGGGGCAAGAGTTCGAAAAAGACGCCCACATACAAAAGGTGTTGTAACTCAAAATTGAAAAGACATTTGGCGTAACTTTGTTCAGCAAAATTTTAGCCCATGGATGGTAGAATCACCACACGGTATTCATTTATTTTTATTTGCTTCGACTTTAAAAAAAAAAATGAATTTTCAACTAGGGTCGATCTTTTACCCCACCTTATTCTACGTCAATTGTTCGGTTTATTTACCACATGATGATCCATCCCCTACGGATGCTTTCAAGCAAGTCATCGCATACTGCACTTCAAAAGGCCTTTCACTAATTGTTGATAGTGATGCTTATGTTCACCATATCATCCGGGGCAGCTCAGACAGTAACTTGAAATGCTCCACTTTGATGGAATACTTAACCCTTCAGCGCGCGCGCGCCGTTGTAAAAAGTACAACACTACCAAAAAAAACCTCGCTCATCGTATACAACGCGAGCGCGGTGCAGTTTCAGCTGGTTGATGGCGCGCGTCCTGGAAGGTTAACTAGTACAGAACCTGGCAACCACCCAACCTTTATGGTTTCTGTTAGAGAAGAAGTGTGTTAGACATAAAGCTTTGCTCTAGCAGAATTAGTCACGAGTTGACCAATTGACATGTTAGATGAAGATTTTTTTGAATCTTTTTTGAACACTCACATGTTACTTCACTAACTTTGCGTTTCAGGAATCCCCGGTCAACCAACTGGGATCTCTTTACTGATTTGGTTGTGTCCAAATTTTCCATGGATACTCACCATCCATTAACACTACACGTGATGTATATGATACCATTGATAAATATTACAACGGCCTTGATCATGGAAGCTTGCCCTCTGCTGTCTGTGAAGACCACAAGAGGTGGAACTCTTATCTGGCGAAGCTCAGGAATGAATGTAGAAAGTGTTGGAACAGACGATTCGGCTGGAAACACCTTAGTACAAATGTTTCCAGTTTGAGTGAAGTCAGTCCGTTGAACAAAATGCTAGCAAAATCTTGTAAATTTCCAAGGGAACAAACTTCCGATGAGGAAGTTTTGAAATCTTTTCTTGTACCGTCTTGGGGGGGGGGGTGATAATGGGTCAAAAATGCATACTTCCACATTCAGTGTTCAATAACTTTTGCTTCTGTGCATGGAAAAGTCCGTTGATCATTGGAATTTGGGCTTTGCTAATGCATGCACAAATGATGATAACATATTTGGAGTACATCAATTTTCCTTAAAACTACAAGTGTATGAAAATTGACCCATTCTCACCCCTTCGAGGGGGTCAAGGAAACCGAATTTGTTCCGCATTGACAACAAAGCAAGATAGAAAAGTTCTGGTCAAGGTTGATACTACTTACAAATACTATGTTATACGATAAACATGAGTATGAGATTGTAAGAAGTATCAATCCACCTAAAAGTGTGATGTTTCATCGAGCCGTAAAAGTGGCATTTTAAAAAGGCCTTTTTTTCAAGCAATTTTCGATGATTTATCAAGAAATAACTAATTGCTCTAGAAACTTAATTTTTTGACAGGAACTGCTGGCAACCACGAGAATGACACTATAATTTTTTTGATTCGATATTCGCAATATTTATTTAATGAGAAATTTCAGAAAATGTTTTAACCCAATCTCGTCTCTCTGACCCATTGTCACCCCCAACGAGGGTAGTTATGACTCTTTAGCTTCGGCTCGGAGTATAATAACTATAGAATCGATTGAGTGGGCAATAAATAGTTTTACTCCTTTGAAATCTCCTGGAGCATATAGAATATATCCTATTTTGCTACTTGTTTTCAATTTTGCTACAGGGTATATTACCAAATCCTGGCGAAATATTACTGTAAGATTTATTCCGAAAGTGGGATGAGTGTCTTAAAAAGAAGCAAAGAGTTTCAGACCTATCAGTTTGTCCTTGTTTGAAATTGAGTGTTTGTGGATGCCCCCAAGGGGGAGTCTTATCTCCACTTTTGTGGAATTTCGAAGTAGATACACTTTAGAGGCCACTCAATAATAGCGGCTTTCCTACATACGGTTTTACCGACGACTACCTTAGTTGGAGTCGCCAATATGACCTTTTGGTTATTCTTAACTTAACTTTAGTTTAGCTTAGATTGACCGTGCATGTCAATAATGGTTGCTCTTCCGTGAAAGAAAGTAGATAGAAAGATACAATGTAGGTGGAAAGAGAGGGCAGGGATTGAACCCAGGTCCTTCAGCATGATTCTTAGCGTCAGTTACTAGACCACCAAGCACATCAGTCCTTAGGAACTCTAAAAACTAGAAAGTCTGGAAACTAGTGTTGTATCAGTTAAAGGGCGTCCACAAGTACTATTACAACCATTGTGATCTCGAATAGTAGTTTACCTTCTTAAAAAAAAAGTGAATCTCGAGGACTCAAGTTATATGCTTAGCAGATAACATAGCATAGTCGAGTTTGAGGTAAATACAAGGTAAATATAATAATGACTGTATCGTCTAGACTCTAGAGAAATTATTATTCGTGGAGGAATTTTTGCAGAAATGTTCGGATGAATTTTCTAAGAAATTTCTGCAGGAATTCTGAGGAGAGATTTGAAGAGGAATCCTAAAGAAAATCCTAAAATGGACCGTCCATAATTAACAGTGTTTGGCAACCAAAGTTATAAATGAATTCAGTAGTTTTTCTTCCCTTCTCTTACCAAGCGACACGACCTGTTTCCCAGCCAGTAACAGCAACCTTATTGCAATTTAATCCTTGTCCGTATCATGGACAACATAACACAATTGCTACTTCTTCAAACCACAAAAAGCGCAGATTCTGAATCGTTATGCAAGTTGAACGATATTTGAATTTATTTGAATCGTCAAAGAAATCCTTAGAGAAAATTTCGGAAGAATCGTCGCAAGAATTTCTGGAGGAATTTCGGGCAAAATCAGCGAAGAAATTCGTGAAATATAGCTTGGAGGGATTTTCGGACTATCCGAGAAATTTCTGTATATGAATTATCGCATATATAGATTTCTGGACAAACTCCTGTATACATTCTTTGGGAAAGCACAAAAACATTTCAGGATGAATTTCTTGAGTTTTTTTTTTTTGAAAACCTCGGGTGAATTTCTGGAAAAAACCTCTCTGAAACTACTGGAAGAATCCTAGAGGTTTCTAGATTATTTCTCGAAAAAAATTATAAATAAAGTGTCTAAAAATTCAAGAAGGATTTCTCGGAGAAATTTCTAAAGGAACCTCTAAAAGGAAGCATCGGAGAAGTTCCTGGAGAAATCTTCAGAGGACATGCTGCTGGAATCTGTGAATAAAATCTAAAAGAAATCTGTGCAGGGATTTCTGAAGGAATCCACGGAGAAGAAAATAAAACCTCTTCTTAAATGATGGTGGAAACTAGAATACATTGCAGGAGGAATATTCAGATGGATTTTAGATAAATTTCTGGAATTCTTGTAAAAATCTATGTAGGAATTTTTATATGAATGTTTATAGGATTTTTTTGAGGAACACTCAAAGAAATTCGTGGATATTTTCCGGAGAAGTTTATTGAAGAATTCTCTGAGTAATTTTTGGAAGTAACTTCATAAGAATTCATGTAGGATTCCTTGGTGAAGTTAATGGAGAAACTTTCATATGTACTCCTGTCAGAATTTACAAAGATATGTTTAAACAAATCTAAAGAATTTATGAATAAATCCTCGGAAAAATTTCTAGACAAATCCTTGAAGCAATTTGTGAAAGATTCCCAGCTGGAATTTTCGATGAAGCTATGGTAGGAAAATCTGAAGAAACCCTTGGAGAAATTTCTGGAAGAACCCTTAAAGAAATTTGGAGAAGATTTCTTGGAGAAATTTTTTTGATGCGTTTCTCTAGGAATCTCTTGGAGGAAACTTCGAATACAGGAGTTTTTGAAAGATTTGTTGGAAAATTTTCCGAAGGTGTCATCAGCGGAATTCCCAGGTAAAAGCTCCTAGCGGAGCGGAATACTCAAGGAATGGCATAAAGAAATATGTGGAGGAATTTCTAGAATAATTTTTGGACGGAATCTTGGGGAAGAATTCAAATAGAATATTAAAAAAAAGATTCTTTTAAAATATTCCTGGTATTTTTTTTTTTGAAGAATTTGTGAAGGAATTCTAGTTTGAAAGTAATTTATAGATGAATACTTAACAGGATTATTTTTATTGTTGTAGGGTAAGTGTTCCAATTATGACTTTAGTACCAATTATTCGCCATAGTTGATTTTCAACAAAAAAAAAATGTGGACAAAAGATCACGTTCACAAAAGATGGTTGCACTCATTTGAACTCCACATGCTGCTCAAATTATGATAAAAATAAATCATTTTCCTTAAAATTTCGGCTCCCTTGCACTTTTTTTTCGCCATAGTGTACCAGTTATTGCTAATCCCATAAGGAGTGCATGCAAATAGTGCGTAAAGCAACCGAAGTTAAAAAATGTAACCATAACAGGTACAGGGTTCCCATCATTGACACGTCATAATAAATACTAAAAGTAGTTTTGGCTCCGTTTCTATATTTTTACTGTAAAGTATGGAAACTAAGCTATCTTTGAACATATTGATGACATTCTTCTCGTTATTTTTTACAAACAGTTTTAGTGCCATAATTGTTACAAGCACCCTAATATAGATAGAGTCATCAAGTTCCTAGAAAACAAAGAATTCTTGAAATCATATGAATTCTTGAATAAATATTTTCTGTAAAATCCTGATTCCCATGAACTTTTTTAGGAGGAACAGAAAAAATATATTGAACAAATGGAAATATTCTTGAATATCTGGGCCATGAATGAAACCTCAGCAAAATTGTTTTAAGTTATGATATTCTAAAGTTTTCCATAAATTTTATTCAGTGGAACAAAAGGTTTCTAGAAATTTTAACACTCGAAGATTGTCTATCAGTAAATTTATATTTTGCTCAAATCACGATTCAAGTTTTCTCAGTTGTTGTAAATATTAGAGTGGGTCATCGTTTATATGGAAAAATGAAAAATTCAATGGTATCCCATCAGATCAAAGCTTTTTTGACCCCATATAAGGACCCAAATAAGTGTGCAAAATTTGGACACGATCGGTTATGTCTACGTTTTGCGCATCGCGTTTGAAGTTTATATGGGGTTTTACATGGGAAAACACACTTTTTTGCATTTCTCTCATAACAAGCTCGATTTTTTCTAAAACCATGTAACCGATAAAGTTAAAACATAGCCTAGGGTGTCCTGAAAAACTTTGTCGAAGACCGCGAAGTGATCCGATGCTTATGAAAAAAGTTATAGCGTTGGCATTGCTTGGTGAAGCAGCATGATTTTGTTGCTATTGTTATTCCATAAACATAAACACATGCATGCGGTTCGTTGGTTATAACTATCTTCACAAGCATCGAATCGCTTTGCGGTCTTCAACAAAGTTTTTCAGAACATCCTAGGCTATCATTTTACAGTATCGGTTAAAAAATTTCAGACAAACTTTTTCAACTTATGACAAAAATGCAAAAAAGTATGTTTTCCCATACAAAATCCCATACAAATTTCAATTGCAATGCGCAAAGTGTAAACGCAACCGATCGTGCTCAAATTTTGCACAGATACTCAGGACCCAAAACGGAACCAAAGCTTAGATCTGAGAAAACGGTTCCGATGACCCACACTAGTAAATATTCTATCAGGAATCCTTACGTATCCAGAATCCAGTACAGTGGTTTTTCGGTTTTATCACGATCAAAAAAAATTTTACCGTGATATAAACGAAACCGTGAATTTGGTGAAACGAGAAAAAATGTATTTTTTTTTTCATTCAAAATCGTTCAGCTGTAATGTATATGAGTCGTAGTTCACATTTTTTAACAGTTTTGGTGGACTGGGCAATGCAGTATTGATTTTATTTTGATTTCAGAATGTTTTAGAACAAGTGTGATAAAAACGAAACGGAAATCGTGATAAAATCGAATAGAAAAGCGTGAATTCGGGCGAGTAGTGATTAAAACGACTAGTGATAAAACCGAAACGCCACTGTACGTACAACATGTTTTATATAAAAAAAAAACTTCAGTTAAAAAGAATGTTTCAGTTCAGCTTCCGAGCGTTTTTTTCTGACAGCAAATGCAATTCTGAGGCTCGCACGTCTGGAGCAATTCATGCTTAAATTTCCGACCGTATTCCTAGTCTAGGGGTTTTCCTGGAAAATACACCAGACAACATTTTCACGAGTTTCATTGGACTCATAGGTGACATTTTTGATAAATTGTTAAAGATTTTTTTGGAACATTTTTCGAATCAGTGATAGTTATTAATTGAGTCAGTTCTAGCAGAATAATCAGCAAAAATACTCAGAATAACTTTGTGGAACTTTCGGGGGATTTCCTCCATTCTTGACGTTTTTCAATTGGGTTATTCAAGAGCTTCGAAGAGTTCTTACAAAATCCAGTGTGAGAATTACTGATTTCTTGATCCGTTATGTATGCTGATCTATTATTACATCGTTAAAGTTAAAGATTTACTCACATTTCTTTTACCTTTTACTAGATGGGAAACTCGCTTTGCAAGGAGCCTCGCGCAAACAGTTCGATGCGACCCGGGAGAGTACTGGACCGATTTGGGAATATTGTAATACAACAACTTGAACTTTCTGCTAAGATCTGCGTTTAAATTCAACTCTATTAATGTCTTACAGATGTGCCCTAGTGGATTAAGTAAAAACAAACATGGAATCAATAAAACCTACCTAAGCCGTCACGTGTAAGATCCCCAAAAGTGAATAAATATCGATAAAGTAACCCTTACAGAAATATCTTTTAATTGCAGTTTGGAAACCAGCTCGAAGCCCAACACTCTCAGCGGATGGAGCAACGTCCCGCTAGGATCGCCAGATTCATCCAAAGTAGTCGACAAAGCCCCAGTGGCTCCTCCACGCAAGAAGCGCACTACTCTGGAACGTGGAACCTCACCAGATGCGATGCTAAAAGTCCGGAACGGTTTCAAAGACGTCTTCGGAGCCGAAAGCCGTCGACAGTCGTGTGACGTTGTCACCAAGGGAAAGTCCGTGGATACGGTTGATAAAAGTCTTCCGGTAAAGTCTCAGTCTAGCTTTGAAATCGATGTGAAAGACGAAGAGTTCAGCGATTTCTCTAAAGTTCCCACGAAGACAGAAATGGAGCCGGCTTCTAAAGGGGATTCGGTTCAAAATGGAGGAACCAGTCAAGTGTCACGAGTGGGCAACCGGAAGTCCGATAAGTTCTTCGGGGAAAACCTGTCCGACGCTCTATCGGGTGCACCGGTGGTAGTCGAAAGAAGGAAAAGTGCCAAAAAGGGGATGGCAGATCTGGATAAGATCGATCAGTTCATCGAGAAGAATGTATTGAACATGAACGCCAAGCCTGAAACGAAAGAAGTTCCTGCAATCAAAGTTACACAGCCTGAGGTGATTCCGGAGAAAGTAATACCCACCAAGCCGGAGGAGCCAAAAGTGGAGATTGTAAAAGATTTTCCTAAAGATCAAAAATTAGATGAAGAAAACCTAATGAAGTACATCGATGAATCTATGATAAAAGAAACAAGCTTGGGGAAGAAAGCGGAGTTTTTAATGGCTATGTTGGAAGACTATCCTGAAGACCGGTACATGGGTATGACTCCTGTGGATGAACCGATCATTGTCCCCAGAAAGCGTAAAACTCGTCACATTTGTGACAACGATGAACACATGCATGAGATGCTCCATAAGCATGATAACGAAGTGCACTCTTCGAAAAACCTTATAACAACGGAAGCATCTATCGAAACTCCTCCACGAAAACCAGATAGAGACTTCAGTAAATATCTAGCCACACCTAACATGGGTGATGGTAACGAAACGGATGATTCCTCTTGTTCCGGGCCTATTCGTCGGCGATCGGTCCAGCATGCACCGCCCTCACCTCCAGTAATTCACAGAATGCCGAAGAGTCGTTCTGAGACTGAATTCCAACAGAATATGTCAGACACGGTTACCAGTACTCCGAAGAAGCTCGACGCTCCAGTAGAAACCAAAGCCCACTCACCAAGAACGCTGAAGCGCATTATTTCGATGCCAACTACCATCCATTTGGCAAAACAGGAGTCCAGAAGTCCAAGTCCTAGGTCTACATTTGTAAAGAGCAATAGTTCCAGTTCTTTCCTTATCATGGACCTTCAGCAGGCTCATAAGAAAATGGTACCGTTTACTCCAGAAGATCCTCAACACAATGCCCCAGATGATCTTGTCAAGCCTAAGTCACGCCTTGTCACTCGTAAAATATCCACTAAATCCAATGAAAGTGCCCCGTGCACTCCGACGCCGACACTGGAAGTTCCTGCGCCAAAGTTCACCATCGGAAGCAGCGAATGTTTGTCCAAGCCCCCGGATGTAGAACCACCGCCACCGCCGGTACCAAAGCGAAGACGAACGTCCAGCGAAGACAACAAACAATCACCGCCACGTGGCCTGCTCGGCTATGATTTGGGTGGGTTCCTGGTATCCTCGAACATACTTCCCCATCACGACATAACCCAGGTGATCAACAGCGTCTACAATGCGAAGAACAATGGTGACAACATACTGGAAGAGTTCCAGGTGTACCTGGAGGAGCAGATCAACGCAGAACTTAACAATCCAGAATCAAAGAATCCCAATACAGCGAAATTGCTGGAAGCATTGACCAAACAATCCGACCCAGAAGATAGACTGGAAGATATCAACATCGATCTGGTAGACTCGGAGAATTCGAACAAATCTTCAGATATTGACGATTGCTTCGACCCTGAGTTTGAAAAGATCGAAAAAACAGAGGTTGAAGAGGCAGATAAGCACCGCGGAAGCGTCGACGACGTTGACAACTGGTTCGACAACAACTCCGATGCGGGATCCGTTATCGAAGGATCGGACAAGTTGGGCACTATGGTAACGGTTAAGAGTGGTGCACCTCGTACTGGTCGTCGCGAGAGTATCGAAGACGTGGACAATTGGTTCAAGAACCACATCCAATCCAGCCTCGTAGATGAGCAGATCATAGGAATTCGCAAGCAGCGTAGAGGATCGGACGGTTTACTGGGGTACGATACGACCCGGCAGTATCCGTTCGGTGCGGGCAGACAACGCCACGATTCGCAATCGGCCGAGCTGTTCGAGGACATCACCAAGCTGCACGATTTGGGCAGCGAAGAGGATGTTAAGGGCAAAACGACGCAACTTTCGGTGATAAAAAACGATCGGCTACGGGACCGACGCGGCTCGGATGGATTGGTTTTCTACGACACCAGCCGGAAGTTTCCATTTGGAGAACCGAACGAAAATTTACCAAAGGCCATCGAGAAGAACCAGAAGGACAACGAAACGAGCGAATCGAAACTGAGCAAAGCCAACGTGGAGAAGCATACGGCGAAGCAGCAGGCAGCAGTTGAAGGATCTTCGGACCACTCCACGTTATTGAAATTTTTATCGAAGGAAAATTTGGTAGAATAGCGTGTAGTTGTAGGATGCAGCAGAATTGGTGTTATACATTTCCATTTGAGTCAGTATTACCTATAGTATCTAGGCTAAACTATGCAAACCGATATATTCTAGCATATGATTGTTATCCGTTAATCTGTAGAATTATCCAAAAAGAAACATACTATGCTTGCCGTAAAAAATGATGTTATTGCCAGATAAAATAAATATTTCTAGAACTAAAGGAAATAAATAGTCTAATATTGTTGTACCGTGGAGTGCCCTGAATTCGCGCTGGTCCAAAGGGGCTGTCCATAAACTACGTAGACTCTGAGGGGGACGGAGGGGTCTGGCCAAAGTCTACGGTCCTTACAAATTTCGAAAATTTTGTATGGACGAAAGTCTACGAGGGGGGAGGAGGGTCTGAGATTGCCAAAATTGAGTCTACGTAGTTTATGGACAGCGCCAAAGTACGCCAATTCTAATTCTAATATTTAGAGATCATAACTTATCGAACTAATGAATTAAATGCTTTGACTGTTTTCCTACTCTCCGCATCGACCAATGTGGCGCTAGCTTCTATGCGCGAAAGATCGCTAAAAGTAAATCGCAAAAATATTGTATGGCGAATAGCACCTAATGGCGTATTTCTCGAAGTGTAACACATTAGTCGAAAAAATATTTGGTAGCGGTTGTGCACAATGATGACCGGTTGGGTGCCTACCAAATATTTTTTCGGTAAAAGCTTTTCATTTCGAGAAATTCGAGTTTAGATGCTTTTCGCCATACAAAATAAAATGATTTTACTCCTGTTGAGCAACATTGAACGCACTCCCTGCCGGTAATCCATTGCGAAATTTTACGGATTTCACCTTCGGTATAAGCTTCAACCCTTCAACATATAATCAATAGGACGCAATCAGTGAGGTACTAGATTGAAAGTAGTGAGCTGGATTTTTGTATGGTGAGATGATCAATTCTCCATATCTGCAATGTAATGGTGCAAACAGCGTGGGTTATATGATTCATTGGCTAATTTGATGCTGTTTGAGCAAAAGTTTGGATAACTGTGTTGTTGTATTATTTTTCCTTACAACTTTAACAACACAGTTATCCAAACTTTTGCTCAAACAGCATCAAATTAGTCAAGAAATAATATAACCCATGCTGTTTGCACCATTTCATTGCAGAAATGGAGTATTGATCATCTCACCATACAAAAATCCAGCTCACTACTTTCAATCTAGTACTTCACTGATTGCGTCCTATTGATTCCAAAAGCTTATTATACGTTTGTTTCAAATGAATCAATATACGCATAATACCATTTTTAAGAGTTCCAATGGACTACCCGCTTGGCACATACCCACAGTTGATCAGCAGGAGTAAGACCATTTTATTTTGTATGGTGAAAAGCATCTAAACTTGAATTACTTGAAATAGAAAGCTTTTACTGAAAAAATATTTGGTAGGCTTAATAGTAGTCACCATTGTGCACAACCACTACCAAATATTTTTTCGAATAATGTATTCCACTTCGATAAATTTGCCTTTAGATGGTATTCGCCATACAATATTTTTGCGATTTACTTTTAGCGATTTTTCGCGCATAGAAGCTAGCGCCACATTGGTCGATGCGGAGAGTAGGAAAACAGCCGATGTAGTTAATTCATTGAATAGATCTCAATGACACTTGTACATGTCGGAGTTATATGCACATAACACGACTGATACATTAGGTGTGTATATAACTACAAGCGCGCTGCCTGATGTTGGCAGATAAAGTGGAATACGTTGTGCAAATTCCGCATTTCCAATGAGTGCGCTTTGTGATCGTGCGGCTAGCAATGTCGGTCATAGGCAAATTGGGTGCCACGAAGTGAGTTCGGTTCCCGCTCCTGCCGGAGGAAACTTTTTTTTTTTAATATATGAAGGATATTATTATGCGAAAATTTAAAAATTTGGATTCTGGTGCGGAAATAGCGCGCAAAGGGCTATCCCCGCGTAGAAGAAAACGTGCCCAGTATGCCTTGATTTACGTATATTGGAAATTGACTGTCACTATTGAATCTGATATCAGAACATCTGAGTGTGGATTTTTGGCGCCGGTTTTTGAAGGGGACAAGTAGATTTCGCCATAAATGCCCTGGTAACCCGTGCAGATAAACTCCGAGTTAAATACGTAGTTCCCAAATTTGTGTAGATGGTTCCCGTAAAAGGACAATGCCGGATAACGTGTTAGATACGGGTTTCATTTATTTATCTACTTGCTCGACGGATTATGGCATCTTTTAGCATATGTACATGAATGAACATTCGAAAATGCTGACAAACAACCCAACACGACCGGGTACGACCAGAGATTCATAACAGAATTACCTGGCCCAGTTGTATTTATGCGTTGCGTTGCGTGGTAACGGAGTAATTCGTAGATTGCATACTAAAAGTTGTCATGTTAGAACTTTAATACTCCTATTCTAATTGCTTATGGAATGCTATTTGGGAAGGAACAGCTATCCAATCAGAGGTTGAAGTAAAAAAGACATGAAAACTTCCATTGCCGGCCACGCCCATCTTCTCCGTTACGAGGATAGGAAAGGATGTGATGATATGACACCTACTTCATAAAAGGTCAGCGACTCACCGACGCCCCCATAGGTGTCAAGGAGTTGGATATTTGGAATGGGATTGATTTGGGATTCACTATAAGCGAGTGATGAGGCAAGATTCAGATTGTGTAGATGTATTAGAGTAGATAATGTAGATGTGTTGATGTGAGTGTAAGTGTTTTAGTATATTTAAACACCAACGTTGGAAGTGACGTAGCTAAAAGGTTTTGTCACTCCATGGGCCTTTTTGTTTCCGGGATGGGGCACAGGCATTTACACTGTGTCCTGGCTAACAAGCCTAGACTTAAGCGCCATTGGTCGCTCTCTGAAACGAAAAGAAACATAATTGATCCTACTTGAAGGTGGGAAGGGATAGTAGGGATGGGATGACATATATTTAACGCAAGTCATACGGTCATACCACATGCGTCGCATTCATATGATCTTCCAGTGGGCCTTTTCATTTGACGTCTTAAATCAGCTGCTTTCTCGGGCCTTTGACAGATCTCCTGTGAAAATGACAGTTAAGCGTTTGCGCCTTTGTTCGGCAGTTGTAAACAGTGGCATGCGCGGACCTGTCAACTGAAAAGACCTATAGTGCAGTAATATATGACTGACGTATATTTAGGGTGTGAACCATTTCGCTTGTTCGTTCAACTTTTAGTTAAAATTTGACACTTGGATAGTTATTTGCCATCGAAAAGTTAAAAAATAACCACGACGGTGGCCCATTTGAAATTTGACAGAGGAGTAGTTATTTGGAACAAAATACAGTACGCAGCCAAATCATTGCGAACAAAAAATAACTATCGAACTGTCAAGACTAACCCTGCTCGCGAGTAGGGTTATTTTCAAAATAACTATCGAAAAGTCAAATTTTAACTAAAAGTTAAACGAACAAGCGAAATGGTTCACAGCCTTAGCAGTGATCGGGAAAGTTGGCTCAGTGCAAAGTATCTAAATACCAAGGTAAGAGATTCCCGCTAAAATTCATGGATTAGTGAGAAAAGGAAAAAAAAACAAAAAAATAGTTATGAAGTTTGCGCTGATTTGTATGGGCTTTCTTAAGAAATTAAGCACTCTTAAGAAATTAAGCACTCCCATCAAAGAAGCAATTATTTAATTGCATCTCACTGGATTAAAAATGACCTCCATGCTATAAAACAAAAAATATCGCCATTTGAAAATGCAAAAATGAAATATTTATTATCAACTAAATGTGTAGGGTAAAAGGGTATAATACGCCCCACCGGGGCAAAACGCCCCCCTCCATTTTCTAGCGATTCAAGCGCTTTTTGCATGCGTGATCGATTGATGAATATTTGCCATCAAGCTGGTCCGTTAGTTGATTGGTACAGAAAAGCAATAAAAATATAAAAAAAGTCTGAAATCGAGGCGTAATATTTTACCTCTTGTAAGCTGACTTCATTGTAAACGAAGCTAGTTCTGTTCGCTTGTGTTATTTTGCAACTTTTATGCAGTTAAACACTTGTTAAAAGGACCTCCTAGGATAAGCATGTGGTGGAATTATCCCCTGGTACAGTTTTATCACGGGGCTGGACGTTTTTCTTTTGATGGGGCGTATTGCCCCGTTTGTTTTGATATGGTAAATTTTGGAACGTTTTCGGAAAACGTTTCAAAGCTTCCATAGCCGCCCCTCCAAAGGCAAAGTTCTCATGCAACACTTCACTGACTTTAGAAACAACGATTTGCAGTGGACAATAGATGGAATAAGGCGCCAATTTTAGATATATTGCCATTTCTGCTTAAGGGGGGCATATTATACCTGTTTACCATATTGGGAACTAGCGCCGACGGGAAGCGAAAAATTCGGAACCGACTCGATCCACGACGCGTCCACCGCACACTGAATTCGACCGCATCGATTTTATTCTTTCTCGTTCACACTGCAGCGCGATGGGAAGCGAAAAATTCGGAACCGACTCGAGCCACGACGCGTCCACCGCACACTCCTTAAACTTTAAGGACAATTGAGCGCACTATCTCGGATCCCAATGGTACTTCGTCCTGTTTTGTTTGGGGACCAGTCTAGCGGAATAATTTAGGCCATTCCTCGAGCGATTATAGGAAGTGTGCTTGCGCTCTCCTTATTATGTTCCGTTCCGATCAGGCTAAGGCCGGGGTAGCCTCTGCTGTACATAGTAGCTGTCTCCATTCCACTCGGTCCATGGCTGTTTGTCTCCAGTTCCGCACTGTGCGTAGGATCCGCAGATCGTCCTCCACTTGGTCGACCCACCTAGCTCGCTGCGCTCCACGTCTTCTTGTACCGGTCGGATGACTCTCGAGAACAATTTTATTCGGGTTGCTATCCGACATCCTGATGACGTGACCCGCCCACCGTAGCCTCCCGATTTTCGCGGCATGGACGATGGTTGGTTCTCTCAGCAGCTGATGCAGCTCGTGGTTCATTCGCCTTCTCCAAGTCCCGTCTTCCATCTGCACTCCGCCGTAGATGGTACGCAACATCTTCCGATCGAAAACTCCAAGGGCGCGTTGGTCCTCTGCACGTCCATGTTTCGTGCCCATAGAGGACGACCGGTCTAATCAGCGTTTTGTAGATAGTTAACTTCGTGTTACGGCGAACTTTATTCGATCGTAGAGTTCTGCGGAGTCCAAAGTGAGCACGATTTCCTGCCACAATGCTGCCGTGGATAGCAAGTCAGTCCCATCTGCATTTTGGGCAAAAATGAGTTAATGGCCGTTTTCGAGCTTTTTTCGAATGATCTTTCAGCTGCGTACAAAATCTATATATATAAAAATGCAGTGGCATACGTGGGACCGCGCATAACTTGCGAACGGATGGTCCGATTTGAGTCGTCTAAGTTTTGTTCTGTTAGTTTTCACCCAAGGAAGGTTTATGAGGCCTAAAACATGGGAAAATTGAGAGTTTTTGAAAATCGGATTTTCATACATTTGGAACGGGGACTTGGGCGCTTGGCTAGGGACTTCAAACGTCAAAAAACGCAGTAGGCAAGACAAAGTTTGCCGGGGACAGCTAGTAATATATAGTTTGTTCAGTAAAATTGAAAAACAACACCAAGTCAGATTGTCCCATAATGAAATGTAATCGCAAGTCAATCCCATTACGAACTTGTGCACCCTCCAGTACAAAACCTTACACTATTTTGGCCAGTTTTATATTTTTCACTGTTACGTTTTCACGTTTGAAACAATGTATGAAAGTTTCATGACGATCACAGAAGTTTTCAATTCATTGCGATTTTTTAGAGTTGCCCATAGAAATCGAATTTGAAAACTTCAGAGCAGGCTTGGAAAGGGTCAGCGTCAACACGTGTCGTCACGCGATTTTTAAAGAAGTGCCTCTCTCAATGTCATCGAATCGGCCGACGATGACCAAGAGAGTCTAACAATATTCGCTCATTTTTCGGTCATGACGGAGCGTGACATGGTAGTAAACAAGGCAATTACTAGCACATTGATGGATTTTGTTATTGTTTAAATCCTTTAAAGCATGAATATATGTCCTCTCTATCTGATAAATACAACGGCTAGCTCAAATTTGCTGGGACTAGGTGAAAATTTTAATTTCAAAACAATATGAAAGTTTCCGTCATGACGCTTGATCATTGCAAAATGACATGATGAAGAGCGCGAATGCTCGTCTCATCTTGTGAAGATGAAAGGGCCTACTTGATCACCGTCATGGAAAGCTCACGACCAATAACAACGCTGCTTCAGAGGCCATTTTCTCAATGCCTACTTTTTACATATGGGACTGACTTGCGATTCACGGCAGAATGCGCCTCTGAATTTCTCTGCTGGTGTCGTTGTCGGCGGTCACCAGTGAGCCCAAGTACACGAATTCTTCAACCGCCTCGATTTCATGACCGTCGATATAAATTCGGGGTAGCGGGCGCGGTGATTCCTCCCTGGAGCCCTTTGCCATCATGTACTTTGTCTTCGACACATTAATGACTAATCCGATTCGCCTGGCTTCACTCTTTAGTCGGATGTACGTTTCCGCCATCGTCTCAAATTTACGAGCAATAATATGAATATCATCAGCGAAACCACGCAGCTGAACGGACTTCGTGAAAATCGTTCCACTCGTGTTTATCCCCGCTCTCCTAATTACACCCTCTAAAGCAATGTTGAACAGCAAGCACGAAAGACCATCACCTTGCCGTAACCCTCTGCGAGATTCGAAGGGACTCGAGAGTGTCCCTGATACTCGAACTACGCACATCACTCGATCCATCGTCACCTTGATCAATCGTATCAGTTTATCCGGGAATCCGTATTCGTGCATAATCTGCCATAGATGTTCTCGATCGATTGTATCATACGCCGATTTGAAATCGATGAACAAGTGTTGTGTGGGCACGTTGTATTCGCGGCATTTCTGCAACACCTGGAGCCCTTTGCCATCATGTACTTTGTCTTCGACACATTAATGACTAATCCGATTCGCCTGGCTTCACTCTTTAGTCGGATGTACGTTTCCGCCATCGTCTCAAATTTACGAGCAATAATATCAATATCATCGGCGAAACCAAGCAGCTGAACGGACTTCGTGAAAATCGTCCCACTCGTGTTTATCCCCGCTCTCCTTATTACACCTTCCAACGCAATGTTGAACAGCAAGCACGAAAGACCATCACCTTGCCGTAACCCTCTGCGAGATTCGAAGGGACTCGAGAGTGTCCCTGATACTCGAACTACGCACATCACGGGGATCCTGGCTCTCCTTATTATGGTGTATGGATAAAGCCTATTTTCGGTCTTCTTTCTTGTGAAGAGTTTTGAGCTGCTTCCTCTGTGAGCGTAAAGTCGTGGATTTTTTTATTTGCTGGAGCACCCTTCCGTAGAACCTTCGGAATCCTTTGCCGTTTGTTAAAGATACGTTGGGATTGATGACGACCCTTATTCCATCATCCTCGTTATCTTCGATGTACAGCGGATTGGAGTCAGTCGATGAGGGGTGTAGTGGATCTTGGCCAGTAGGCTACTGGCAGTAGCTTTGTCCAAACATGTGTTGCTCCGGGAGGTAGGTGTTGAGGGGTTGCGAACTGCTATTCCCTACTAGTATTTTCTATTTTGCTCTCACACGAATGGGAGAGGCAGCCGTCGCCTTAAAGGCTGGTTGTTGAATTTAAACTAATTTTTGGTCTCACGAGTAGCTAGGGAAGTAAAGGTCCGCTGCATCAGTGTCCCGCTGTAGTGCAGTAGGGGCAACTTATTGGGATTATTGCGCTGGTGCTACCAAGGCTCCGTTCGCGGTTGATCGTGTTTGGAACCCCGTCAACCATTCAGCTCTCGTCGCGGGTCGCATGACAACTGTACCACTTCAGTTGACAGTCGCTACTTGCAGCATTCGGACGTATTCAGAACCTCTTTCGTGCTCCGTACCGGTAAAAATGAGTGGTGTTAGACAAAACACACTGGTGGTAGATTTTGGTGTGCATCCGTCGCGTCCAGATGTTGGGAAAGTCCAACAATTCCTGGAACACGAAATGAAGTTAAATCTCCTGGATGTCAAGAGCGTCCAATTTCATAACACCCGTAAATGTGTGTTTATTGAAATGGTGGACGGTAACACAGCGCAACGCTATGAACGCGCCCACAATATCAAACGAGTCTTTGTTTGTAAGGGCAAACCGTTCAAAATCCCCGTGTATGTGGATAGCGAGGCTGTGAGTGTCCGAGTGCATGATCTGCCTCCATCCGTACCACATACAACAGTTGCAGACTTCATGAAGCGGTTCGGCGATGTACTTTCGATACAAAGCGAACGTTGGAGGCATTATTTTTCGGGATTACCGAACGGAGTGCGAGTGCTACAGACAGTCTTGTGCATTATCACCATCATAACACAAAAAAGCCGCAACATCAACATTGCCCTTCTTCTTCCATCAACGCTACAGCCGACCGTCGCTATGTTGCAAACGAACACATTCGAGACGAACGCATTGATACGGTGGCTGCCGCCGCCACTCTCTTTCTCTGCACATCTCCAGAGCAGCCGAGCGCTTGTTAACCGTCATTCCGACGCAGAGCTATGTCACTCACTGCTGGGTGACTCTCATCTGAAAGGGCCAAGATGAAGGTCAATTTGTTAAGTAGTATTGTATGGCGTAGCAAACACAAACATAGCACGCCCTATGAATAGAATGCAAGGCGTAGAACAAAAATTCGCTTCGGTGTTTCATCGTGTGGTTCGAAAACAAGAGACGATCGCTGCTGCTGGATGTGGTTGACTCTGCATTGAACGAGGGTTGGCTTGAGTGGCTTTTTCGTGAATCGATTATGTTTTGATGGACTGCGTTTGTCGTATGAAGTGATGGTTAAAGCGAGTGTCGTTCGACATTGACCATCCTGAAACTGCACAACCCTGGCTACAGATGAGGATTAAACATCCCTCATTTCTGACGATCGCCAATGAGGTTTGCTTCGTGGAACACCCGAATCAAACTCGAACCTGTAGGCGGTGTTGCCGACCGGTGCATCCGAAACAGAAATGCGCCGATATGACGATTTCCGAAAACACCAACACGATGACATCAGCAGCAGAAGCAGAAAACATTGAGATAATTACAAACGAACAAACGTTCAGTAAGGATGACTTCCCACCGCTTCAAATTGAACAACAACCAACCAAAGCTTTCATCGTAACTTCTATTACACCTCCCGCCACCACATCGCAAGCAGAAGTACTACACAACGACAACACGATCGAGATCGACGACGACGAAGATGACACCGCCGCCGCCGCCGCTGGCGACGACGACAACGACGACGACGGGAACGGCAGTTCTTCTCCATACGAGGCCAATGAAGGCACCAACAAGCGACGACTGTCATCGAAACGAGGGAAAGAAAAGAAGATTTGTGCTGATGTGGGATCACAGAGTGGCTGTGATTCCGTTGTTTCCCATTCTCATATGAGAACTAGGAGTAATCGGTCCCGTTAAGCCTTCGAGCGCATGGACCTAATAAAAATAAAGATTAAAAAAAAACTGTACCACTTTTCCTTAACACGATGCGAATGAATAACAGTCATCGCAACCTTCCTCCTTTACCAGGAATTAGGGCTTTTGGCGATACCCAAGTATCAATGTGGAACTCCGAAACGGACCCGGCTTTTACGGGGGTTTAGAAGAGGTTTCCGGAGGTTTTAGGAAGCTGTTAAGAAGATTTCAGGTGGGATTGAAATCGTTTCAGAAGCTTTGGAGGATTTCAAAAGGCATTCAAGAAAGCATCAGAGGGTTTCAAGGGGAGCTATATTAATACTGGTGGAGTATGAGCCCTGCAACCACAAAGAAACAAGGACATTTCGGATACAATCACAACGCATTTGTTGGACGATCGATCAAGACGATTGTATTCAGAATATTACTTACGTCGGGTTACCCAAACGTCCCATCCTATTCACTAAAAGGAAAACTAGTCCACATCAGCCAATCGCAGAGAGGTCAATGCTAATTTCAAATAGTTCAAATCGGCGAACCCTTCTTACCAGACAAATGTTTTATAAATAAATTTTACCACATTACTTACTTCGAAAATTACCATTCAAGTGTGTTTTGCTCTAGCAGGATCAGCAGCATTCAGATGATTCTGAATGATGTTAAAACCTAAGTATTTGAGTTTCTTTTCATACTTAACCTGCGAAACGCCATACAGTTTAAAAATGTTATAAACTTACGAACAATACTTAACCTTTGATGTGCACGCTTGACTGCAAACCGATTGGAAAATAAGTCAAATAATTGCCACCTAGTAATCTTTGAAGTTAGTGCAAAATGCATGTGGAAAATTTTAGAATCAATTTTGAGAAGACTTCGTTAAGAGAATTCGTCGTCCCACTCAACCTAATAACCGTCATACCGATCGTCATAGGCCTCGTCATCACGGCCAACGGCGCCATACCGGCTGCCATTTTCTCCAGCGCCAGCACCAGCACCACCGCCGCCACCGCTGCGCACCCGAGATGCTCCGTTCTGATCTTCATCCTCGTGCGGGCGGTACTTCTCTTCGTCATCCTCGTTTTTGACCTGGGCCTGGTAGTTTGTATACTGGGCACTGTAGTCCGGATAATCTAGGGTGGTAGAAGAGACGAGAATTAGTTTTTGTTCAAGAGTGGAATTTGACGACTGGATTTAGGAAATGTCAGAGACTTAGATACTACTAAACAGTTTAGACTACACAACTAATAGCCCTGAAGTCTCTTTTGCCAATAAAGGTTTTTCTAGCAATCGTCGTTTGAATGACCATGAGGTGTCATAAGCAACAAGATTAGACCTTTTCGTGCCACTATGATCACCAATTGCGTAAAACTATCACATCAGATTCCTAAAACACTTACCATCCAACGGTTCCTCCTTGATCTTGATCTCTCCTTCGCGGAACTCCGGTTTGCGTTCTTTGCGCTCCCGATCGCGGTCTTTGTCGCGCTTGTCGCGTTTCTTCTCGGAACGATCACGATCGCGATCGCGCGATCGGCTACGACTGCGCCTGCGCTTCTTCTCGCGATCACGATCACGATCGGTACGGTCGCGATCACGCTCGCGGTCTCGATCGCGATCCTTCTCGCGGCTGCGATCTCGTTCCTTATCCCAACGGTCGTCATATTCGCGCTCGCGACTGTGTCGGCGTCGACCGCGATCCTTTGAGCGACTACGGCGGCGGCGGTCGCGATCACGGGATCGTGAACGACGACGGTCGAATCCTGAAAGGGTTAAGAAGGAATAAGGGGATTAATATCATTCAAAAAGTTATCAAACAAGCTGAAAACTTACGTGGTTCGAACCGATCGCCCCGTCGGTCACGATCCTCTCGTTCGCGCTCCAAACGGTACCGTTCGCGTTCCCGCTCGTTATCCTCTCGACCGGAGTGCTTGATATTGACGTCAGCTCCGCCACGACGAGTTCCACCTAGTCCTCCGCCCAGACGACGCGGAAGCCAGCCCTTTACTGTGCGGGCGCGCTCCACATCGACCAGCACTCGCTTACCATCGATTTTCTTACCATCAGCATGCTTGTAGGCGGCTATATTGGGAATAGAAACCATTTGCGACGCACAAACAAAGAATTTTCGGACGAAGATGTGTGTCGCAAGCGAAAAATAATGATAGTAAAATTGTTTTCGGCTAAATTACTCCTAAGATGAATTAGAATGATACGGAAAAACTTCCCTTTCGTTACATTATCAAGAACCCTTTGCTCCTAAAACTGTGATCGGAAGCAGAATCTGATTCTGCTTGTTAAAAACTAATCCCTAGACAAGGTGGAATGCAGCATACTTTGTAAAAACATCGCTGAGCGCTCACTGTTCCTATCATGGACTTCTTGATAGATCCTATCAACTACAAAACTATCCTTCTCGCTGTCACATACCCGTGTTGTAATCATACTCGAATAGGATTTTGTAATAATACCTACCAATGTTTAAAAACCGGTAATATTACTTACGAAGAAACAACTTACGAATTCTCGGAATGGATTCGATTGATTAAGCTTTGTTAATTGAACTAGGGCTGTGGTGCGTAGTGGTGATGCGTTTCGCAAGGATTCGTGTTCTCCAGTTCAAGGTCCGGTTTCGCAAACCCCTTTCTCACTTTAAAAACCTTTTACCTGGTGCGCACAATACTTACGTTCAAAGGTTGAGCGCAGTTCAAATTTAATTCAATTAAAGTTCAATTAGCAGGAAGAATAGATAAATTAAAACACACTTACTAATTGCGTGGACTCCGAAGCACGAACTCTTACATTTTAAACACGATGATTTAAAACATAGTGAGAACAGTGTATCCAGTGTTTACTGAAAAGCTTCACCATCGTTTGCTGGCAACGGGTGTACCTACAACCACCCGGAGATGTTTTTTGAGCTAATCACCATTATTGATCGGGGCTTACTTCCAGGGAAATGCTCCGCACTTACAAAACGTTAAATTGACTCAACTTACTCTACGTTCAATATGTTACCTTTCAAGAGGGATACGGAGGTTCTTCATCGCAGGCAGGGATGGCATTGCACACTGAAAATGTGCACAGTGCAGCTCATTTTCATATTAAAACCGCGCACACTTGCACACACACTGAGGAGCATGCCATCTCTGATCGCAGGCATCGACTGTACAATGTGATCAAGAGATAGCGATAGTCAAAAAGTTTTCAACGGTTTTAGAATAACGTAAATTTATCGGCAGCAGTGGATAAATGTCTAGAAACCAGATTCAAAATTGTTTGAAATTTATGCCTATCAGGATCGTTATGTTCTGATAAACGTCGTGACTAAAATTCAAATCATTCGTTGCCGTAGCCGCAATGTTCCTGGTAAAGCTACGCAGAGACACTAAGAAATGTTCCTCCAGTCGAAGAATTCAAGGATATCAACTCGTTTTTGTCTTTCATTTACTGCTTCCAAATATGGATAAAGAAAAATGAACATGATATTAAAGGATCATGCACCAACAACGTAAAATATCTTGTAAAGTATGAGGGATAGGATTATTGCGACTTTGAAAAAGCTAGTCAAAATTGCTTTTTGCAGAGCTTAGTTAAAACCATGGTAATTTCGGGATTTTTCGAATCCCGGGTAATCCGAGATAAAACAATTCGCAGTTCAAATAGCTTAATTTTACAGGAATGATTTATCACATTAAGATTATGAGGAATCTTATCTGTTTTCTAGCATACCGTTATAATGATAGACAGAATGCTGGATAGAAAATTACAGAACATTCTCAATATCAAGCAACGCCAATTATTCTAAATGCAGTTGACAACCATACATCACATACGTCGGACGTGCTTGCCGGAATTTACCTGCAAAAGTTTTAAATACACTTAAGTACTCATATCAGAGCATAATCCTATAGAAATGACCATAGATGTATTCCCGAAAGGATCCAAGGAATAATTCTTAAAGGTATTCTCGTAAAAGCCTTGAAACCCTTGAAACGTTCACTGGAGGAAACTTTCGAGGTATCCCTGTAAGATTCCCTGAAGAAATTCTTGAAGAATTGAGGAACTCTGAAATAATAGAGTTATTGGAAAAATTCCTTATTGAAGGAATTACTGGATAAATCGCTGCAATATGGAAGAAAAGTCTGGAGGAATTCGAAAAGGAATTTTTAGAGGATTCCTTTGAAGTAAGTCACAGAGACAACTACGCAACCAAAACATGCGCTGCCTTGACCTTTCTGTGACATGTGTGCAACTTGGAAAAATCCAGTGGCGTCTTATAACTTCACTTTTTACCTGTTCAACGGCTCTAAAATTTGTATTTGCGGAGAGTATATGACCAGGATCACGGTAAAGAAGCACTGGTGAGAGCACTGCACTGGGCCATTACCAAGATTTGGGAGGAGGAAGTATTACCGGAGGAGTGGATGGAAGGTATCGCGTGTCCCTGCCTACAAGGTACTCTCTCACATTTTATGCCGCCGTCTATCACTGGCTGGATTGAAGGGTGAACGCGCTACAACAGACCAGATGTTCGCCATCCGCCAGGTGTTGCAAAAATGCCGCGAATACAACGTGCCCACACATCACTTGTTCATCGATTTCAAATCGGCGTATGATACAATTGATCGAGAACAGCTATGGCAGATTATGCACGAATATGGATTCCCGGATAAACTGATACGATTAATCAAGGCGACGATAGATCGAGTGATGTGCGTAGTATCAGGGAGTATCAGGGACACTCTCGAGTCCCTTCGAATCTCGCAGAGGGTTACAGCAAGGTGATGGTCTTTCGTGCTTGCTGTTCAACATTGCGTTACAAGGTGCAATAAGGAGAGCGGGGATAAACACGAGTAGGACGATTTTCATGAAGTTCAGCTGCTTGGTTTCGCTGATGATATTGATATTATAGCTCGTGAATTTGAGACGATGGCGGGAACGTACATCCGACTAAAGAGTGACCAAGCGAATCGGATTAGTCATTAATGTGTCGAAGACAAAGTACATGATGGCAAAGGGCTCCAGGGAGGAATCACCGCGCCCGCCACCCCGAATTCATATCGACGGTGATGAAATCGAGGTGGTTGAAGAATTCGTGTACTTGGGCTCACTGGTGACCGCCGACAACGACACCAGCAGAGAAATTCAGAGGCGCATTGTGGCAGGAAATCGTGCTTACTTTGGACTCTGCAGAACTCTACGATGAAAGTTCGCCGTAACACGAAGTTAACTATCTACAAAACGCTGATTAGACCGGTAGTCCTCTATGGGCACGAAACGTGGACTCTACGTGCAGAGGATCAACGCGCCCTTGGAGTTTTCGAACGGAAGGTGTTGCGTATCATCTACGGCGGAGTGCAGATGGAAGAGGGGACTTGGAGAAGGCGAATGAACCACGAGCTGCATCAGCTGCTGAGAGAACAAAGTATCGTTCACACCGCAAAAAATCGGGGCGCTACGGTGGGCGGGTTACGTCAACAGGATGTCGGATAGCAACCCGACTAAAATGATTCTCGAGAGTCATCCGACCGGTACAAGAAGACGTGGTGCGCAGCGAGCTAGGTGGGTCGACCAAGTGGAGGACGATCTGCGGACCCTACGCAGAGTGCGAAACTGGAGACAAACAGCCATGGACCGAGTGGAATGGAGACGGCTACCTACTATAGACTGTTTCAGAAATTATAAACACTAACGACAACCTACCATGTCAATTTGAGCACACTATCCAAAAAAGTTTCTTCTAGCTCTTATAGTAAACATGCTAACGAAGCAAATAATACCAATTTTGTTGATGTTTCTGGTAAAAGTTAAGAAATAGGGCTCTGTAAACTAGATAATCAAAATTTGAAGTTGCAAAAAGTGATCAAAAAATGTAGTATAGTAGAAAAGAAAAATATCTCACAGATAAAATATTTAATTTCCAAACACAATAAAAATTGCTGTATCGATAATAACAGATATTTCTCGATTGGTAAGAGTAGTTTTTACTGGAATATTTGATCAAGAACCACCATTACGAGCCTTCTCAAAACAAAAAAAAAATGTTTCAAATTTCTCAACAACACCAGTAGCAACAAACGTTAAGCAAACGAATGTCTTAATTACTGCTTACTGCATTCGCTTTATGGTATGAAAAGCTTTGCCATCTGAAGGATCAAATGAGCTGAAAAAATAAGTTTGTTTAGATTAAATGCGTTCAGGAAAGCTAAGAAGCTGTATGGTAGTTCTTATGTTCCGTAGAAAACCCTAAAAAATGAGAAACTTGATCTCCGAAAAAATGTTGTGCCTTTATTGATTTTTCCCAAATTTTGATCAAGGCATTCCTTAGACAACTTGTTGAGAAAGCGAATGTGATAAAAATTTAGATAATTTTTGGTATTTAGTGATACATAATGTTGAAATCATTAAAAAACACCTTTGTGCAAATGCAAATTTGAAAAATTAAGTTATTTGTTAGAGAGCTCGACTATTCTTTAAAATAACAAGACAATTGGAATGAAATATAAAAATATGGAGTACAATATGCTATACTCTGAAAGAAGTTGGTAAAAATCATAAGAACAGTTCATTTAATTTAATAAACAAAGTGTATTTATAATTTCTGAAACAGTCTATATGTACAGAAGAGGCCACCCCGGCCATAGCCTGATCGGTAAGGTAAGTACAGGATCAGGATCAAATTGAAATTGGACGGAAACGTCATTTTCTACAAATTACAAACCAATTTGTTAAGAAAATTCAAGAATTTACATTCTTGAGCCGGTAGATTTGAGGCTAGGGAATCGCCACTGGAAAAATCTCTGGGGGACTATTGTATAAATTCCGGATGGAATCCCTGAGTAACTTCTGAAGAAACTGCTGGACGGATTCCAGAAGGAATCCCTGGACAATTTTTAGGCAACCTCTTGGAGAAATTCTAAGAGAAATTCCTAAAGAAATCCCTACACACAACTCGGAAGGAAATTCCCGGTGAAATTTCTGAAGGAATCCTAGGATAAGTCTTGAAAACAATCGTTAGAGAAAACCCTTGAGGCATTCTCGGGAGAAATTCTGAAACAGTCTCTTGACACTTTTTTTTTTGAAAAATCACTGAAAGACTTTCTGAAGAAACACCTTGAACACATCCCTGGAAAAACTCCTATAGGAATCTCTGAAGGAGTTCTTGAAAAAATCATTGGATAATTTCTTGAAGCAATTCTTGGAGAAAATAAGTACTTCAGGATTCCTGGAGGAAACCCTGAAAAATATCCTGAAACAATCCTTGCAAGATTTCCTGAAGGAATCTCTGAGAGAATTCCTGGAGGAACCCTTGGAGAAATTGCTAAAGACCTCTTTTGTGGAATTCGCGACTACGAAGTTGTCGAATGTGCGTGAAGGTTTAGGGGTAGGCGGGGCAATATGGACACCCTAAGGTTTTTGCTAACTTTACCCGGCAAGATGTCAAAAAAGTTTAGTTTTTTGATACATGTATCCTTTTAAAGTCTATTTAGCATCTATTGCATAAGAATGCTCACGAAGAAAAATGATTTATCCACTTCAAAAAATGCTATGAAAAACGTTAGTTTTTCATGACCGTCTTCAAGCATACGGGGCAGAATGGACACCCCCATGGGGCAATATGGACACCATGAGACTTTTACAAATTTCATACATTATTTACACATATAAAGTCATTTCATTACAAAATAACTATTATGGATGAATAATACGCCGAAGTAGATCATTTTTGTTCAGTTAATTTAAATTCAGGCTGTTTTGGATAAAGCTTCGTTTTTGTCGGCATGTACAGTAGCTTGGGACACAAAAAGACATTTTACTCCTGTACTCTTTTTGAGTTCCATTTTAGCCCCATATCAACTGTGCAAAATTTCAGCTCGATCGGAGAAACTATATTTTAGCGCCAGCCGTTTCAATTTTCCATACGATTTACTATGGGGAAAATCACTTTTTCAAAGAAAAATCGCCACAGGTTGCCCCTTAACCCCTAAAAATATATCGATGAATGATTTCTGTTGGAAATTTTACGAGGAACAAACCATCTGAAGACCGCAAAGCGATCTAAGGCATGTGGAAAAAGTTATTGACTAAAAACCGAATGGCATGCCAACGCTGTTTAACATGTAAGGAATAACAATAAATAATAAAATCTCGTCATTTCATCGATCGGGTAAGGCCTAATAACTTTTTCCACGAATGATGCATCGCCTCGCCTTCTTCGGAGGTCTGATTCCTCGTGAAGCTATCTACAGAAATCATTCAACGACTTATTTTTAGGGATCAATGGGTGACCTCAAGCGATTTTTCTTCGAAGAAGTAAATTTTCCCCATAGTAAATCGTATGAAAAACTAAGAATGGCGGGCGCTAAAATATAGTTTCTTCGATCGATCTGAAATTTTGCACAGTTGATATAGGACCAAAATGGAACTCAAAAAGTATACAGGAGTTGGAGTTTTTCCATTTTTTATATTTTCCCATATAAACCGTGTACCAGGCTAATGTACAGCTGTGCCTAGAACAACTATTTTCCACTGCTGTCGTTTTTGAACAATTTGTTTCACCCTATGTCTACTATAGTAAACATTTAACCGAAAATATACTGAAATCGAAGAATTTGGTTGGTTTGTGATTTAGGTTATACTTTTCCCTTGCCGCTTCTTTCAAAAAGGTGGGTGTCCATTTTACCCCGGCAGCAGAAGATATTTTCAAACTTGATTTTTGATATAATAAAGAAGAAAATATGAACATGTTAAGCATGTAGATACAGCAAAACTACTTGCATGTGTTCTAGAAATATCAGGTTTTAATCGACCTGCAATAAATTAATCACTAAATCTTATTTTAGATGGTGTGAACATTATAATTTCCATGCACAAAAAACGGAGGACGCAACTTTTTCGTGTAAAATCAAGTATAATTTTAATTTCGAATGTTTCTTTCCTGAAACTACGTTTTAGACAAATGGACTATATTCTCCATTCATTAAAAGTTCAAAAAAGTTCGCATATTTCAAAATATTGAGGGTGTCCATTCTGCCCCGGGTGTCCATAATGCCCCGCCTACCCCTACGTGAGAAAAAACGAGAGGCAAATATTTTTTGCTTTTTTTAACGCACATTCTGACAGTTCCTTACGAGGTTTTCCATTAGAGCGACAAAGAGTTGGAATCTCTTTTACCTTCGTAGTCGCGAATTCCTGGAGGGATTTCTAGGAGAATTTCTTAAGGAATCCCTTGAGAAATGTCTGGAGGATTTTCAGGAAGAATCCCAGGAGTAATTCTTGAAGCAATCCCTGGATGATATCTTGGAAAAATCCCTTGAGGAACTTCTGCAAAAATACCTGGTGGAATCCCTGGAGAAATCCCTTGAGCAATCCCTGGAGCAACTCTCGGAGAAATTCCTAGAGGCATAGTTGTAAGAATTCCTGGAGAAGTTTCTGGATGAATTCTTTTTTTTTTTTTTTTTTTTTTTTTGCTAGGTTTCTAGCTGCACTCTGAATAGAGTCGAAACCTCTACACTAGACCTGAAGATAGAACAGAATACGTAATCTTTCAGAAGCAGTTTACCAGACGTACGCGGAAAATGACATCCATTAAGACACTGTTGCAAACTGACTCAGAAAGTTACGGTAGGAGATAGGAAAATTTTCAATTGGCCAGTCAGTCATTCTATCAGGATTTGTCTATGTCGTGTTCTAGACACACAATCCGTAGTTGTCTTTTTGTTTATTTTTGTGGTATGGTCCGTTATTTTTCTTCTTTTGTCGTCAGTTGTTGTATATTTATCAAGACTTTTTAATTTCTGGAATACTGTCTTATGTTGTTCGATATTTGTTATTCATTCATTCAGTAGTATTGGGAATTCTAAGTGAAATGTTAGATATTTGTTATGTTTGTCATTTTGATTTTTGAAGATAGTTTTCGTCGTGTCAAGCTACATTGGTGTCAAAACTACGTCTATGTATGTATTGATCACACGTCAGCATCACTAAGTATCAACTAAGAACAATTTCGAGAACTATGTATGTGCAGATCAAAACTGTTCATGCTCGTTCATAAAACACGGTGCGATTTGGGAATAGGGATTGTTTTTTAAGTTTTACTTGGCCTAAGAGATTGGGGCAGGTGGCAGATTAATTTGGTGTTTATAATCTGTTAATAATTATATAGTCGTCGTTATTTACCTTTAGGCTGATTTTAAGGGTAATCAGTGAACATTTTATATGTAATACTTGCGCATTTGTTCCAGAGTTAGTTACTATTACAGCTTTGGGTTCATCCTGGCTTCATGTTGTGATGCTTTGCCGGAAATCAATGCTCGACACATTGCATTGTTATAGATGAGGTACATGAAAGGAGAGGAAAGGTAATATTAGTGCTTTTGGTGATACTATCACGACGGCCATTCAGAATGGTTCAACGGGTGCAGATGAGAAGATCATCCCTGCTGGCTTGCAGCGCTCATCAAACTCAGAGTAAGGTAATGCTTAAACTATACGGACGCGAAAAAACAAATGCTCGAACACGAAAACATAAAAAGAATGATCTTCCATCCCACCTTCAAGTGATCCTCACAAGAAGCATTTTTCGTTCAGGCACTTTGAATGTCCATTTGCAACTTGTTCACACAAGAAATCTGCCTCGACCAAGTTGGCAGAACGCGCCCATACCCCTTTCTGAACCGAAGGGCAGGGAGAAGTTTCTGGATGAATTCTAGAAGGAAACTATATAGGAGTTGCTGGTGAAAATCCTCGAGGAACTCTTGGAGAAAATCCAGGAAAAACTCGTGGAGGAACCCCTAGAGGAATTTCTGGAGGAATCCTAGGAAGAATCCAGGAAGAAATCCCAGGAGGAATGCATGAGGGAGTTCTAGAAGGAGCTTCTGAAATACTGAAATACTGAAGAAATCGCAGAAAGAATTCTTGTAGAAATCCTGAAGCAATCCTCAGAATCTATGAATCTTGATGAAGACGTAGGCAACAATCTAGACGAAATATGCAACCTATTCGCATCATTTTTTCAATAAATTTACACCACCTTTTCAGATCATGACCGTGACCGAGACTTTTTTGAATATATCCCTGAATTTCCTGTGGATATAACTCACAATGAAGTGACGGTACACGACATCTTGAACGCACTTAAAAATTTAGTTGCTCCTAAAGGCGACGGCCTTCCTCCTGTATTTTTGAAGAATCTAGCTATGGAGCTCACCACTTCACTATTTTGGCTATTTAAAAAATCTCTCGAAACAGGTATCTTCCCCAAATCATGAAAAAGCTCTTTTTTGGTACCTATTTTCAAATCTGGCAAAAAATCTGACATACGTAATTACCGTGGAATTGACATTATCTCGTGCATTCCTAAATTATTCGAAGCAATAATCAATAAAAATATATTTGCTCAAATTAAGAATAGAATAACGCACATGCAACATGGATTCTATAAAAGGCGCTCAGCCGCTACAAATTTATTGGAATTCATTAACTTTTCATTGACTGCAATGGATAATGGCAATCACGTAGAAGCTCTTTACACTGACTTTAGCAAGGCATTCGACCACATTGATATTCCAATGCTACTCTTCAAATTACAAAAAATGGGTATAGAACCCCGACTTCTGAAATGGCTTGAACCGTACATTACAAACCGCAAACAAATAATAAAACTCAAAGGCAAAACATCATATCCCATTCAAGTCCCTTCAGGAGTGCCTCAAGGTTCCCATCTGGGCCCTCTTTTATTTATTCTTTACATTAACGACATTTCCTTCATCCTGAAGAAAACAAAAGTGCTTATTTATGCTGACGATATGAAACTATATATGGAAATAAGGAATCAAGAAGACATCAACATATTTCGGAATGAAATTCGCATATTCCACACATGGTGTTCGAAAAACCTACTACAATTAAACATCAAAAAGTGTAATTTAATATCATTCAGCAAAAAACGAAACACACCAAACATATCAATTTCCTTAGGAGATAAGAATGTGGAAAAATGTAGTAGAGTTAGGGATTTAGGAGTAATCTTAGATTCTAAACTTAATTTCAATGACCACTACAATACCATTATACATAGGGCAAATAATATGCTTGGCTTCATATTGCGACATTTGCACCCATTTAGACTCGGCCGAAATTCATTATCATCACAGTCGAATTTCGCACACGACTTCGCAGCGGATGACATACACAAGTTCGGTTGAGTTCGTGACAGGGGCGTCGGATGCACAACAGGTAAACAAAATAAGTTTGATTAGTGTGAAATGCCGCTGGAAAATGATGATTCAGTGGATTCTCAAATTATCACAGTAGTCTAAACATTGGCGAGAAACCCAATAAAACGCTTTAGTTTAAATTTTAACGATCCCTACACAATAAAAACATTATATGTTGCCTATGTTAGGTCAATTCTGGAATATTGTAACATTGTCTGGTCCCCATTTCAAAGTAAGCATATCGATCGAATAGAATCAGTACAAAAGCAATTTCTATTATATGCTCTTCGAAAATTAGGTTGGACTACATTTCTCTTCCATCTTATGAAGCACGCTGTAGGCTTATCAATATTCAAACACTGAAACAGCGTCGTGAAACTGCAATGGTTTTATTTGTTAACGACATCGTTTCGCAGCGAATTGATTCAACTGATATCTTATCAAAATTAAACTTTTACATACTTTCAGGGCAATTGCGAAATCGACAGTTGTTTAAAACTACCCATAGTCGCACAAACTAGGCCAAAAATGAACCTTTAAATTAAATCATGAACATTCCTGGGAAAAATCTGAAAGGATTCAAATCTGCAGTAATTTCGGGATGAATTACTTAAGAAATTCATTGATGGACTCTTAAGCGATTTTTTGTACAATTCCTGGATTTATTTTGAATAATATAGGAAGGAATATACGAAGGAATCCCTGAAGAAATCTTTGAAGAGTACTTGCAAAAATGCATGGAGGAATCCTCAAAATACAGCATTGGAACAATCACTGGAGGAAGCTCTAAAGATATTCCAGGAAAATTCCCGGAGTAAAGTTTGGTGAAATCCCTAGAGAAATTCTTGATGAAATCTCTGGAAGAATCCATACTGAAATCCTTGAAGGAAGCTATGGGAAAATTCCTGGAGGAATTTGCCGATACTTCCTTGCAGAAGTATCTCTAAACATTTTTGAAGGAATCGTGTGAGGAGTTCTTGGATCATTTTTTTTAATCAAGCCTAGAAAGAATCACTATCGGAATCCCGCAAGACGTCCATGGAGGAATTCACGAAGGAGAAATTCCTGGGGAAGTCCCTTGAGGAATTCCTAAAGGGATTCCATGGCAGTGGGACCACCGACTCCCAACCTGCGCGAGTTGTTTCGCACGACTTGTAGGGAACATCATAATTCTCCACAGATTTCATCCAGTCTTGGATCATTTCCATTACTGTCCTATTTTGAAAGTATTGTGAAATTCTAAGGTATAGGTGACTAACGAGATCACCTGACATAAATTTATCAACCAACACGTTTAAGTCTGAGCAATTCTTTTTCTGTTGCACATACTCATGCAAAGGTAGCAGATTGAAAATCGCATCTAATGCGATATAGTGATGGATTATAGTAGGTTTATAGACTGTCTATAGAAACTGAAATTTAGAAAGCGGTATGTCTACTAAACTTGATGACTTGGAAGTACTTTTACTCCTTTCCCAAGTTGTTGGAATGAAAACAACATGAACTTTATGCCTAGCCTTAGCTATGAACAATAAATAGGTAAAAATAAAAACTTTTTGTGCAATTCCAGGCGAGGCGAATCTTCAACTTAGTAGAAACAAAGTTTTAAAATAGGTAAAAAACTTATTGATGATTTGAAAGACAAACCATTTGACTACCGCTAACACGTTGACCACATTTACCGAAACTTCTTGCTGTTCAACTGCAAATGAGATAATTCCGTACCTCCATCTTCAAAACAACGCTTGTCGCTTTACTTCTATCGGTATATTTGTGTATGGTTGGTACTATCCGATATCGTTTTACCACCGATATATCGATAAACACTTGTGTCTTACCACACTCATACAAACCTAACCATCGCCCAACCAAGGGGGGGAGGGGCCACTTTCCAGACACATCACCAAAATCCCATCTCTATAATGCATGCTCTCTATGAAGTGAATGGCATCCGGGCGGAATCAAACCCAGTCCCCAGGAAAAGAAAATCAACCATATCTTCACATTTGAATCTAAAATGGAACCACTGAGGAAACGGTTATTCTAGTAGATAAGTACGCACATACTAAAATGTAACCTGCAGGCGATGGAGACGGACCAAGACGGTTCTGGTGCCCGAGGAGGCTGCCGATTATGCTCTAAGCAGGTTCTCGTTTATTCTAAAGGAAAGTATGAGGCTTTCTGCTCAAGTGATAGCCGTTGGCCACCTCCAGCTATCGTTTAGGACAACTGTCGTTGGTCTACAGCGGGGATCTGCTGCAATAGTAGCAGGAAGAACGAGAACGAAAAAATGAAGTACGTTAGATGCACAGCTTCGATGGTACAAAGTTTCGAAAGGAATCTACGTTTTTTGGGGAGGGGACATAGTCTGAAACCTAACTGGAAGTCATTTTTGAATGAGCTGAGTATTCTACTGTTCTAAATGTTCGAGAACGAGATAGCAGTGAGATCATTGGGTTCAAGTCATCACCATTGTCTATCTCTTTGAAGAAGTTTTCTCTGGAATATAAGTTATTTAAAAGAATGTAGTACTTACAGTGCATGTCCCTTTCATGTTCATACTCAATAAAGGCGTATCCTCTAGGTTTTCCGGTCTCCTTGTCATGTATGATAATAATTTTTACGATTTTACCATATATTTCAAACTCACGGCGCAGCTTAGATTCAGAAGTGTCATAATTCTGTAAGAGAGAGAATAAACAATCTTATCAACAACCCTATTAAAATCACTCATCCAGAGGATACATACAATTCTGGCAACGAAGAGCGTCTTGAACGGATCTGCTGTAGCATCGGCAAGCTGGTTCGGGTCCCAGGTGGCAATTTCCCGTTCGAGTTTGTACGCTACCTGTTCCGCGCGTTCTCGGCGACGTCGTTCGATACGCTCCTCCCGGGTCTCAACTCGAGTTGGTGGCGGAGTATCCTTGGGGTCCTGGAAAATATAAAATCACAATTTTTTACCATTCGCCATCACATAAAACAAAACCAAAAAAAAACCACAAAAACCTTACCTCAAACAGATCCAGAAACGCACCGACGCCGGCATAGCCCTGGGATTTTTTCTCGTGCGGAAGCTTATCCGGAGGGGGCAGAAACGGGATCGGATCGCGTGGGGCAAACAATGCCAGCAAATTTGGGGGTAAATATTGCGTCATTTCGGCACGAAACGACCTTCTTCCGACGGTACCGAGCGAGCACTACACGATGAAAGCACTGAACGGATCGAATTTAGCACATTTCCACGGATTTCCGACGAAAAATTGTACGCGGTGAAAATTTTCGCAACCTTTCTGTGATGCGTCAAAATGAAGAATGAACGACTGTGTTCGTTTTCCGCAGCGTTTTAACTGTCAAACGGTGCTTGACAGAATCGATCAACTATGGTACCTACACGCTGGCAGACGTATACCTTACATTTTGGGTAGATTTTTACTGAACACGCAGATTGCCTACCTCTAGGCGTATTATTTTACTTCACACCTTTCTTCACACTCAAACAAATTTCTACACAGAAAATCATAATAAAATTGAAACGAGTTATATTTCTCTAATCATGGATGGTGTGTTCTTCAGGAGAAAGACATTTATAAAATTCGTTTTTTTTTATTTTTATGGTTTGAGCTAAATCTAATTTGTCGGGTGGCGAAATTTCGGGTACATAAATACCTCGGGTTTTGTAGCATTATGGTTATTTTTTGGCGTGGACACTTCAGAGCTTCGGCGTGATTCCGTACCGTCTTACCCCGCTAATTCGACACTTTTTGATTCGTACCACGCTTATTCGACATTTGTCGAATTAGAAAGAACATTATTTTAGGGCTTGTTTACAAATGACATAACGCTGGAGGGGGTGGGTGGGTATTCTTCATGGTGTTACAGTTCGATCATTTTTTTTTTCTCCCCATACAAACTGGTGTGCTACAAAGAGGTGGGTGGGTGTCATAAAAGGCTAATTTTGGCGTGATACAGTGGCGTAGCTAGGAATTTGGGGGCCCGGTGCGGAAGCAAATTGGTAGGCCCCCATGAAAATTACATAATATGTACATATTTTACAATGATAAATCTAAACATTTAACTGTCGAATGATCGCACTGTTGTATTTTGTATAAAACGTTGAAAATCTCGCTTTTTGTATTGTGCCTTGCCAGATAAATCCGCGAAACGCGTTTGTCTTCTTCTTTTCTTCTTTCTTCTGTAATCCTTTATGATTTTTTACGAAAGCGCATGATTTTTCATAAGAATTATGCCGAAGATGTTTTTAGCAATTTATTTAGGAATTGCACCAAATAATCCTTTATGCACCCTTTCAAAGATTGGTTTACCTTTTTCTTTAAGAAATCTTTCTTGAAAAATAATTTGTCTTCAAGAGTCTTTTAAGTTCTAAATGATACGTTGTCATTCAGTATTCCTCCAAAAGCACTCCTTCAGGAATGTTTTCAAAAGTACTACAGAATAATTCAAAAGACTCTTGCAAAGGCTTCATCGAGTATTTCTCGAAATATTAGTTCAGGAATCTATCAATTATATCTTTGAGAATTCATCTAGAAGATCATCTTGAACAATTCCAGAAAAAAAAATACTACAAAAAATCACCAATGATCCATTCAGAACCAGATATTCTTCCAAGAAATTACATCGAGATTCCACCAGAGGAAGAGAAGCCCTACTAGAATTTCTTTGAACATTCTTCCGTTTCTTTCAGGGAACCCTCTAAATAGTCCTTTGATGATTTTCCTAGAAAGTCAAGTTCTTCATAGGTTCTTCAAGTATTTCTCAATTATTCCCTCAAATAACTCTTCCAAATATTTCTCCAATAACTAAACATGGAATTTCCTCAAGCATACATAACTTATCTTGGCGTCCTTTGAAAGATTTCATAAGAAATATTTCCTAGGATTACTTCAGAAATCCCACCAAGGATTCCTTCAAAAATTAATGCAAAACCTTTTTCGAACTTTTAGAGGGACTTCTGTAGGAATTCTCTCGAAAATTCCTTTTTACTTCCTTTAACAAATTTTTCAATATCCATCAACTCTAGGAGTTATCTCAAGAGTTCCTTCAGGAAATTTTGCTAGTATTCCTCTGGGTTCTTTTCAAAAAAATCTATTCCGATTTCTGATAAGACTCCTTCAAAATTCCTTCAAGAAACCTTTTGAAAAATCATTCTAAGTTTCCATCAAGCCTCTCAGTCAAGTATTTCTCCAGAAATTATGATTGATTCCACCAGAATTAACGTTATTTTTGATATAATCCATGCTCACTTCTAACAAATATACAAAAATAAGAAACAGAGCAAAAGCGATGCATTCCTTTTTTCAAAGGGATGAAAATGGGAGTTTTAAAAGGGAGAAAACAAATAACTTCTCCAGAAGTATCTCCGCGGATTCATCCTATGACTATTTTGCCACTTTCTACAGGAATTCTTTAAGAGTGCATAGAAGCGACCTTTAAGTGATAAATGCAAGACTAGGATTTCATAGAGGATAATCATCGGGAATTTTCCAGAAATCGCTTCAAGAACTTATACGGGTATGTTTCCAAGGATTTCTTAAATAATTCTTCAAAAAAATCTTTTGGAAATTATCACAAGATTCTTTCAGAATTTCTTCAAGGATCTTGTTAGAAACTCCTGCGAAGATTTCATCAATCGGATAAAGCATTTTTGCTTAATTTATTTAATAGCTTCTCCAAAACTTAGTTTTGGGATTTTTCCAGGAATCGGTATAGGAATTCTTCTAAGGTTATTCAAAATTCTAAAGGAATTCCTTCAAAGAAGCCTTCAGAAATTGCTCCCAAACTTCACAGGAATTTTTGCAGAGATTTCTTTAGTAGTTTATCCAATAAATTCTCTTGCGATTTCTCCGAAGATTCGTTCAGATTTATTCAAGTATTCTATTAGAATTTCTGCAATTGATTTCATTCATTCATTCTTAAACTGATTTTCCCAGGTATTTTACAAATAATTTTGTACCAGAAATCTTTCGGGATCGTTTCATGCAAAGATTTCTTCATGTATTTATTAAATTACTCTTGCAAGAGTTTTCCGGAGATTCTTACACAAATTCCTCCAAGAATTCTATAGGAATTCCTCCGGAGGATGCATTGAGTGTTTTTGCTAGATTTTTTTTTTAGAAATTCCTCTAATAAGCCTATTTAAGGCGAAACTGGAAGCATTTCCTCATTTTTTTGGTTTTTGATTTTTAATAAAATAACGAAGCAATATTTTCAAAATCGGTTATCGTACACATGTAGAGTATGGATCAAGGTATCTCCTGAATTTTTCCCTGGTGGAAAAAGTTTTTCGTTTTTGCAGAAACCATTTTTAAACAAAATTGCACAAAAAAATGGTTTCTGCAAAAACGAAAAACTTTTTCCACCAGGGAAAAATTCAGGAGATACCTTGATCCATACTCTACATGTGTACGAAAACCGATTTTGAAAATATTGCTTCGTTATTTAATAAAAAATCAAAAACCAAAAAGTGAGGAAATGGATTCAGTTTCGCCTTAAGGATTCATGATTTCCTCCAATGAATACCTTAGAAACTCGAATTATAAAATATAAGAATGAATCAATTTTTTTTCAATTCTCACAGAAGTTCTCCAAGAAATTCTAATGGAATTTCTTCAAATAGGGTATTGGTTCCCTTCTTAAGCATGTGGCTCCCATTTTTATCCTACGAAAAACAAAGGATTGAAGCGCTGTTTGTTTTGTTTCTTATTTTTGTATTTTTTGTTAGAAGTGAGCACCCATGAAAACAAAAATAATGGAATCAATCGGTGCCGTAATCGCTTGTTTTCGAATAGGATGAATATGGGAGCGTGAGATTAATGATGGAACACGCACCCTATTTTTAGGAAATTGTTTGTGATCTCTTCTGGTAATAATCTTATTTTTTTTTGGATTTTTTTTTTAGGTAATTCTCTTGAGATTTTTCTCGGTCGTTTCGTTGTAAAATCTTGGATTTTTTTTTAATTAACAAAAGTGTATATCATAGAGCTTCAAAGTAATAACAGACGTAATTCCATAAAGAGTTATCAGAAGAAATTTACAGAGGAATGACTAAACGAATTTTCTGAGCAATTATCGAAGAAGCTTAAATTTACAAACGAATTGACTTATTATTTTTAAAGTATCTGTTGAATGAATTTCGACATTGAACTATTGAAAGAATTACAAAAGTAATTGTCAGTGTAGTATCCAAATCATTCCGAGATAATCCCCCCGAAACCTAACCAAACGCTCCCGTTCTTTAACTCGTACAAAACAGCATCCGTCCGATACAAAATTCGTTAGCAAACTGATCTCTACAGTCAACGGCCGTTCCAATGGATTACCAGCTTTGATAAAAATTGCAACAGATGGCGCTAGTGGGCAGGAGTTTTTCACTTTTGAAATGTATGGAGAAATTGAGAAAAAATAGTTTTTTGACTAATTAAACATTTTATCTGAAAAAATATTTGGTACAGGTCATAGGTAATAATGTTAGCAATCAGCGTTACCAAATATTTTTTGCAAAAATTTTGGTATTTTTGAAATATTTGGAAAAATATTCAAATCTCCATACATTATTTCCACCGAAAACTTCTGCCTCGATTTTAGTTGATCTTCGTTTGCCTATACATGGTTTTAGGCATCACGCATATACATGGATTCATGTTTATGCATCTGTCAAATGATTCAAAATAAAAAAATAAAAAAAGTTTAGAACGGCAACGAAAAGTAAGTAAAATTTTCATTTGAAATAAAAATTGAATTTAATTTAACACTGAACATTTCAGAAACAACGAAAGGATAAATTTACAAGCGGTGCGTTCCTGAACACCATATTTTTCCAGAGCAACGGAAGTTCATCCTGCGGGGAAATGCACCCTGACGACGTTGCGTGTTGGATCTCGCAGAAGTTTCATTGCATTGTCGACGAGTTGACCCATGCACGGTTCGTCGATACGGATCAAGCCTCCGATGGGATTTTGCTGTAAAAGATTGCCCTAGTGTTGCGTACGTGTTGGTAGTCCGGAAAGGAGCCTGATGGAGCATCGGTGTCACGGAAAAACGTAGGTTAGGAGCCAAAAGTTACAACACTAATAACTTGGAAGTGGCATCCGTTGTGGGCGCATCTTCCCGACGGTTTACCTTGTATCCAGAAAATGATCAGCTGACTTATCTCTGCAATCCTCAAGATGAGCAGGTCACCAATCTTATGATAAATAAATCTTACTCTCCTGACCTGGAATGGAGTCAACAGCATAGGGAAATACAACTCCAGACTGTTATGAAGAACGATCTATGCACGGGCCATTTCTCCCTTCCAGCATCGGAATGCATTTCCATCTTGGCTTCCTGCTATATGAATCGCAGCGTTCCTAGTTAGACATCACCGCCAATGGAAACGCCTGGATCCAGTACAAATCTCACGAGACAACCTTATGCAAGTCGAACGGATTCCAGACTTCGCCCAAAATTATTAGACCTTTTCGGAGCAATCCCAGTGTCTATAGGATTGTAGTGCTCTACACCCACCTCTCCGTTCATGGAGCCGAATCAGAATGGCAGCAATCAACTACAGTAACAAGGTATGAATAATTGCTTTTCAGCTTTTTTTTATATTTTAGAAATTAGGTTAAGCATGCCAACCTAGTTATGGCCGATTTGATTTTTAATTGATATTAAACCAAGCTATGATTCTGATTGTTCAATATGGTTAATAGAGTGCTGAACCACTTGAGCAGTGGTTGCTATTTTAGGCACTATTTCGTTTTAAATCTATATAAAACCAATTGACTTAAACTTTTGTACACGGCTAGATAATATACGTATAGTAAGTCAATTGATTCCGGAAAAGTGACCAAAATAGAAGCCCTGCCGAGATGGTGCCACTTCCCTAAGGTACACCGGGGCAAGTTGAAACGGGTGGGGCAAGATGAAACACGAAGTTTCGAAATAGTTTTCAATACAATTTGGATTTTTTTCTATCGTCGAAAGATTGTTTGAATCAAAAACTATGTTTTGGCATTCAAGCTGTTTACCATCATTGGATAACATCATGTTAATCCGCTGTTTCAACTTGCCCCGGTGTACCTTATATTATACTACCTCGATTACTACTGTGCAACACAGAGGGGCGACACTAGTTTAGTCAAGCCGAAATATCACAAAAAAAGCAGAAAAGTTTTGCGGGTTTTACCGGGATTTTCGGCTTTTTTTGGGATAGGGGAGCTTACGCATTTTCGGCAGTTTTGTTCTTTTGGTCATGGGGGGTTTTTAGAAACATGTTGAATTCAGAGTTGGCCTCAAATCCTTCCCAACCAAGCTGAATTATACGTCCAAGTGTCAGGCAATTTGACCGACATAAACCCTCCATGACGAAGAGAACAAACCTGCCGATAATACCCAAAGGCCAAAGTCACTCTATTTTGACTTGGGAAAATTAGTGTCACCCCCCAGATGCAACACTTGGAATCGGACAATTTTATTTAAGAACGTTTTCCATATTATGTATTCTGCTTTTTATCATAGTGTTCTGTTACAATTGTTAGCTTACAGCTTTCTTTAACATGAGCCATATGTATAGCATTCGTTTATCTTGTAAGTGACTAGCAGGTTGGAGTGGGGCAAGATGGATTAGTTCCATTTTCGAGCGCATCACTTATGTTTTGATTATGTTGATAATTTTCATCAGCATGAATCTACGAACATTAAGGGTATTCATTCAAAAGTTTTACACTCTTTAAATATAAAAAATAGGATGTTTTATTGTGATATTATTGTATGCGATTTATTTCATAGAATGCAGAGGCGAATGACCTAAGTTAAAACCTATTTAATAAATAATAACAATAATTTCATAGAATCTGTAAATCCGAATCTAAATGTAGGGTATTGTACCATTTGGGCAGGTGTACCTATGTTGGACACTTGCCGCTATAACTAAGTCAACTTCAAACCGATTGATTTGAATTTTTTTTTACAGAGTTAGATACTGTACGTGCCTAACTCTATACAAAATTTCAAATCAACCGGTTTGAAATTGACTTAGTTATAGCGGCAAGTGCCCAAAATAGGTACACCTGCCCAAATGGTACAAGACCCTATGTCTAATTCCTGAACAAAATGGATCACCTTTACTTTTAGGTGTATGTTAGCAGTATTCAGATGTGTTTTATTTTTCATTGCAAGACTATCTCGTAGCCCACTTCAAGTCGTTCTACTACTACTCAAATCGTAAACGGTTTCGTTTTTAATGTATAGGGTAGAAGCATCAGTTTCTCCAGTTAGCCTAGTGGTTAATATAGACACTATAGATTCCATAGACTCGCGGAGACATGGTTAGCAATACGATTTTAGTGTGTTTTACCGTGAATTTAGAGTGTACCGAGCGAATATGACGTCACGCAATCCATTGTCGCTATTGAAATTGTGACGTCATGCTCGTTTGGCTACACGAACTGACAGTTCGTTTGGCTACAGTTGTTTTCGCCTCCGCGAGTCTATGGAATCTATAGTGTCCATAGTGGTTAAGGCTATGGATCGCCAATCCGGAGACAGCAGGTTCGATTCCCGTTCCGGTCGGGAAAATCAACAACAATGTTGTCACTTCGTAAAATGACTCATTATATGGCTGTTAATGTAGCTTTATGGCATATGTACAGTCATCTTTGTGGACAAGCGTGGACTTTTTTCAAACACTTTCTCCCCACCTAGTTGTCCAGGTGGTACATGGACGGCTCTCTATGACATTTCGAGAATCCGAAATACCATACAATTTCAGTATTGAGTATTTGAGCTGTTCAACAAATTATGTGTATCAAGTTTACTGAATACAAACAGTTTTGTTTACTTTTCAAATCACTTCATCTTCATTAATTACATTCAAATATATATTTTAAAACAAAATGATGGTAGTCATGACCTGGTAATGTTCTAGGCAACATTAATCGCTCAGAAGTTCTGATTGTAAGGCCCTTACCTGTAAAAGAATATTAAACTTTATTAAACTATATGCATTTAAGCAAATTTTATGTGCACGTGCTGTAGGCTCAAGTATGAGAGCTGCATTGCAAGTGAGCTCCCAGGAGCACGTTACTTTTTGAGACTTAAAGTTGTGCACCAAATTTTTCTCAAAATATGCCTCATATACTTGGCCTTAGCATAAATTGGAGTAGACAATTGTATGATAAAAAAAAACACAATTGAAAGATTAATCTTTGCATTAAGAGTCCCTAGTCGTATCGTATAGACCAACCAGGCACTTAAGTTTTGAACGAAAAAAAATGGTTGAGGCTCTTCGTTACCATGAAATTGTTTTTCGGCTTAAATTACAACAGCACACGCAGTGCATGAGACGAGCTCCTTCCAGTAAGAACTATGCGCCTAGCTCGCACCCTATCTGCGCATCACACTGCGATGTTGAAGAGCTAGGAGATAATTTTTTGGAGGATTGTTATCACATTTATGTGCATATGAGAAATTATGGGAAACTCTGAATTAAAGCTCGTAATAATGCATCGGGCAAATTTCAAACTTAGTAAAGTCCATTTTGTTAGCCATAGAAAATTAGTTGAATCATATGATTCTTACTCTTAGCGGTAACCTAGATCATCCAAACTATTCTGAAGTTCAGATAAATGGTTTTAATTTAAAACATTGGTGCTCAGGCTGGAGGATACAGCGGGCCAAATTTGCAATTCGGGATCGACCTGCGGGCCGCATAAAACATCGATGCACAAAACCAACAAAAATATCAATTCTAATGCATATTTATTACAAATCTGAACTGCTCAGAACTTGTGTAAGGGTCAAACTTTATAATCTATTTCCCTTCGTGGAGTTCAATTTAGATACATAAGTTTAGTTGAGAAAAACGATTGAGCTTCAAATTGAAATTCAAACAAACAATTTAGAAGTTGCCCTAGAATTGCCTTGAAGTCACTTCAAGAACTTTCAACAAGAATTTCTTTTAAATCGCTCCAAAAAGGGTTGCTGGATTTTCTAATGAAATTTCTTGTGAAGTTGCTCCAGAAGGTTTTCGAGAAATTTTTTGAAGTTTCTTTTAGGTTTTCTAGAATCCTCTTGGAATACCTCCAAAAATTCCTCTTAGATTTGCCTTTGGAACTGCTCTGAAGTTATTTCAGGAATTCCTCATTAATCGTTTCCAAGAATTTATCCTAGAATTACTTCCGGATTTTTCCGAAAATTTTCCAAGAGTTTCTTGAAGATTTTAGTAAATTCTTTCCATAAGTTTCTTCTAAAACTGATGAAATATTCATCATTAGTTTCTTCAAAAATTAGATTTTTAACAATTGTTTCCGGAAGTTTCTTCAGCATTATCTTCAAATTTATTGTTCAAATTTTCCTCAGGCGTTCTAGGCATCTTTTGTGTCTTGATGCAGTTGGTCATGGAATCTTGTTTGTAGTTACTCCTGAAAATGGTCTTTTTGTTGCTCGAGGAATTTATTCCAAAATTGTTTAAGAAATTTCTGTTAGAGTGGCACCAGAACATTTTTCTAGGAGATGTTTCTATATAATTTCCATGCAGTATTGCCACAACTTTCTCATTGAGTTTCTTTAGGTTTATTTTCTCCAGGATGATTTGAGTTTCTCCATATATTTCGCTTAGAGTTGCTAAAAATTTTTCTCCAATAATGTTTCCTGGAGTTTCTCCAAAAAATGTATCCATGAGTTTTTTCCAAAAGGGCCTGAGATTTTTTTCTTTAAGTTCGTTCAGGAGTTTCGCTTGGACAATTCAAATTGGATTCGTAAGTTTTGTTTCGAAAAATGTGGCCGGATTAGCAGCATATCCAGATTGGGTAGCTGGTTGTCTACTTCCAGATCGTGTGTGAACTGGATGTGGATGTCGTAGCTATTGAACACGTCCAGTACGTGCTGGAGTTGATCCAGCTGGATAGCCGTAACTAAGTCGCCGACGAACTTCTTGAGGAACGGCAGGGGAATGTTTAGCGACCGTAATACATTGTCTAGCAAGGCTTCCATTACCCAATCAGCAATGTGGGAGGAAAGTGGGTTTCCCATGGCAGTTCCAAATATCTGCGCATAGTGCTGGACCCCCCTTCTATTTTAGAATCCCCTGAAGAAGGTTTAAAATAAACCGAAACCGTCGGAAGTTGAGGCAAACTTGTTTTCGCTGCTGTCACCGACTGCAAAAGGCGAGGGAATCCCCGTATCCTTTCAAGCCTACAGTCGATAAGCAATCAGATATATATACTTAGATAAGTTGTTATGAACAGAAGAGTTATTCTAGATCATCCAAACCATTCTTGAGTTCAGATATACGTATATACAAAAAGAACTAGCCCTGCCGTAACCATTCTATGTCCGCATCTTTTAATTGCAAAGTCGTTTAAGTTGGGAATTCGCTCCCGTTTCAATATCAACATGTATTTTTTTTTTATTTCTTACAGATTTTTCTACAGTCATATTTGATCAATAGTCATCATTACTACCTACATAGCAAAGGACATCATTTTAGGCATCCTCATCCTGGTCACCGTCAGTAGTAAGAATTCTTCTTAAACAATTATAATTTATCTTTTTAGAAGCAATAAAAAGTACCTTAGGGGGGGGGGGTTTGTTCTGGTGGGCTTTATCAAAAATCCGAAAATCCAAAGGTAGGTTCATAATCTTTACTCAGTGCAAAGGGTTCAAAAAGGTTTCAAATGGTATTTGCGTTATATCAGAAATAATCAAATGAAGCGAATAATGGCGCTTAAGCCTAGGTTTTTTTAAGCCCGGACACAAGGGGAAATGCCTGTGTCCCATCCAAGGAGAATAAAAGCAAACTACAATGGATTGTTTTTACCCTTCCTAGCTTAGCCTATTATTTAAACCATATTTTATGTCTCAAGACATTGAAATAATTTTTAAAGTTTTATCGAACATAATCAAAATTGACTCACCAATTTTTCCCAATCTGCGAGGTGGCGCATTACTTGCCTAGCCTTTGTCTTGAAATTTTGAAATAGCTTAAAATACTTAACCATAAATAAACAAAGTTGGTTCACCAATTTCGCCAATTTCTCTCAAGTTGCGAGGTGACGCATAACTTGCCTGGACTTTGTCTTAAAACTTTGAAAAAGTTCCAAACGTTTCACCAAAAGTAATCAAAGCTGGATCACCAAGTTCCCCCATGTTGCGAGGTGACGCATAACTTGCCTAGTCTTTATTTTGAAATTTTGAAGTTCAAAACGTTTCATCAAAAGTTTTCAAAGCTGGATCACCAAGTTCCCCCTAGTTGCGAGGTGACGCATAACTTGCCTAGTCTTTATCTTGAAATTTTGAAAAAGTTCAAAACGTTTCACCAAAAGTAATCAAAGCTGGATCACCAAGTTCCCCCATGTTGCGAGGTGACGCATAACTTGCCTAGTTAGGCTGACCAGATTTGTCCCGTTTAAATACGGGACACATTCCGGAAACTAAACAAAAAGAAAATCAATGTCCAAAAACAGAACTGCATGATGTAAATAATGCTATTTCAGCTAGAAAGAACGAAAAATTAAGTTAAAAACGTTAACTATGCTCCAGAGACGAGCGTTTGAAAATTTTGTTGTCCCGTTAAATACGGGACGGATGGTCAGCCTATGCCTAGTCTTTATCTTGAAACATTGAAAAAGTTCAAAACGTTTCACTAAAAGTTTTCAAAGCTGGATCACCAAGTTCCCCCATGTTGCGAGGTGACGCATAACTTGCCTAGTCTTTCTCTTGAAATTTTGAAAAAGTTCAAAACGTTTCATCGAAAGTTTTCAAAGCTGGATCACCAAGTTCCCCCTAGTTGCGAGGTGACGCATAACTTGCCTAGTCTTTATCTTGAAACATTGAAAAAGTTCAAAACGTTTCATCGAAAGTTTTCAAAGCTGGATCACCAAGTTCCCCCTAGTTGCGAGGTGACGCATAACTTGCCTAGTCTTTATCTTGAAATTTTGAAAAAGTTCAAAACGTTTCATCGAAAGTTTTCAAAGCTGGATCACCAAGTTCCCCCTAGTTGCGAGGTGACGCATAACTTGCCTAGTCTTTATCTTGAAATTTTGAAAAAGTTCAAAACGTTTCATCAAAAGTTTTCAAAGCTGGATCACCAAGTTCCCCCATGTTGCGAGGTGACGCATAGCTTGCCTAGTCTTTATCTTGAAATTTTGAAAAAGTTCAAAACGTTTTATCAAAAGTTTTCAAAGCTGGATCACCAAGTTCCCCCATGTTGCGAGGTGACGCATAACTTGCCTAGTCTTTATCTTGAAACATTGAAAAAGTTCGAAACGTTTCATCAAAAGTTTTCAAAGCTGGATCACCAAGTTCCCCCATGTTGCGAGGTGACGCATAACTTGCCTAGTCTTTATCTTGAAATTTTGAAAAAGTTCAAAACGTTACATCGAAAGTTTTCAAAGCTGGATCACCAAGTTCCCCCTAGTTGCGAAGTGACGCATAACTTGCCTAGTCTTTATCTTGAAACATTGAAAAAGTTCAAAACGTTTCACCAAAAGTAATCAAAACTGGATCACCAAGTTACCCCATGTTGCGAGGTGACGCATAACTTGCCTAGTCTTTATCTTGAAATTTTGAAAAAGTTCAAAACGTTTCATCAGAAGTTTTCAAAGCTGGATCACCAAGTTCCCCCATGTTGCGAGGTGACGCATAACTTGCCTAGTCTTTATCTTGAAATTTTGAAAAAGTTCAAAACGTTTCACCAAAAGTAATCAAAACTGGATCACCAAGTTCCCCCATGTTGCGAGGTGACGCATAACTTGCCTAGTCTTTATCTTGAAACATTGAAAAAGTTCAAAACGTTTCACTAAAACTTTTCAAAGCTGGATCACCAAGTTCCCCCTAGTTGCGAGGTGACGCATAACTTGCCTAGTCTTTATCTTGAAACATTGAAAAAGTTCAAAACGTTTCACCAAAAGTAATCAAAACTGGATCACCAAGTTCCCCCTAGTTGCGAGGTGACGCATAACTTGCCTAGTCTTTATCTTGAAATTTTGAAAAAGTTCAAAACGTTTCATCGAAAGTTTTCAAAGCTGGATCACCAAGTTCCCCCATGTTGCGAGGTGACGCATAACTTGCCTAGTCTTTATCTTGAAATTTTGAAAAAGTTCAAAACGTTTTATCAAAAGTTTTCAAAGCTGGATCACCAAGTTCCCCCATGTTGCGAGGTGACGCATAACTTGCCTAGTCTTTATCTTGAAACATTGAAAAAGTTCAAAACGTTTCACTAATACTTTTCAAAGCTGGATCACCAAGTTCCCCCTAGTTGCGAGGTGACGCATAACTTGCCTAGTCTTTATCTTGAAATTTTGAAAAAGTTCAAAACGTTTTATCAAAAGTTTTCAAAGCTGGATCACCAAGTTCCCCCATGTTGCGAGGTGACGCATAACTTGCCTAGTCTTTATCTTGAAACATTGAAAAAGTTCAAAACGTTTCACCAAAAGTAATCAAAACTGGATCACCAAGTTCCCCCTAGTTGCGAGGTGACGCATAACTTGCCTAGTCTTTATCTTGAAATTTTGAAAAAGTTCAAAACGTTTCATCGAAAGTTTTCAAAGCTGGATCACCAAGTTCCCCCATGTTGCGAGGTGACGCATAACTTGCCTAGTCTTTATCTTGAAATTTTGAAAAAGTTCAAAACGTTTTATCAAAAGTTTTCAAAGCTGGATCACCAAGTTCCCCCATGTTGCGAGGTGACGCATAACTTGCCTAGTCTTTATCTTGAAACATTGAAAAAGTTCAAAACGTTTCACTAATACTTTTCAAAGCTGGATCACCAAGTTCCCCCTAGTTGCGAGGTGACGCATAACTTGCCTAGTCTTTATCTTGAAACATTGAAAAAGTTCAAAACGTTTCACCAAAAGTAATCAAAACTGGATCACCAAGTTCCCCCATGTTGCGAGGTGACGCATAACTTGCCTAGTCTTTATCTTGAAACATTGAAAAAGTTCAAAACGTTTCACCAAAAGTAATCAAAACTGGATCACCAAGTTCCCCCTAGTTGCGAGGTGACGCATAACTTGCCTAGTCTTTATCTTGAAATTTTGAAAAAGTTCAAAACGTTTCATCGAAAGTTTTCAAAGCTGGATCACCAAGTTCCCCCATGTTGCGAGGTGACGCATAACTTGCCTAGTCTTTATCTTGAAATTTTGAAAAAGTTCAAAACGTTTCATCGAAAGTTTTCAAAGCTGGATCACCAAGTTCCCCCATGTTGCGAGGTGACGCATAACTTGCCTAGTCTTTATCTTGAAACATTGAAAAAGTTCAAAACGTTTCACTAAAACTTTTCAAAGCTGGATCACCAAGTTCCCCCATATTGCGAGGTGACGCATAACTTGCCTAGTCTTTATCTTGAAATTTTGAAAAAGTTCAAAACGTTTCATCGAAAGTTTTCAAAGCTGGATCACCAAGTTCCCCCATGTTGCGAGGTGACGCATAACTTGCCTAGTCTTTATCTTGAAATTTTGAAAAAGTTCAAAACGTTTTATCAAAAGTTTTCAAAGCTGGATCACCAAGTTCCCCCATGTTGCGAGGTGACGCATAACTTGCCTAGTCTTTATCTTGAAACATTGAAAAAGTTCAAAACGTTTCACCAAAAGTAATCAAAACTGGATCACCAAGTTCCCCCTAGTTGCGAGGTGACGTATAACTTGCCTAGTCTTTATCTTGAAATTTTGAAAAAGTTCAAAACGTTTCATCGAAAGTTTTCAAAGCTGGATCACCAAGTTCCCCCATATTGCGAGGTGACGCATAACTTGCCTAGTCTTTATCTTGAAATTTTGAAAAATTTCAAAACGTTTCATCGAAAGTTTTCAAAGCTGGATCACCAAGTTCCCCCATGTTGCGAGGTGACGCATAACTTGCCTAGTGTTTATCTTGAAATTTTGAAAAAGTTCAAAACGTTTCACCAAAAGTAATCAAAACTGGATCACCAAGTTCCCCCATGTTGCGAGGTGACGCATAACTTGCCTAGTCTTTATATTGAAACATTGAAAAAGTTCGAAACGTTTCACCAAAAGTAATCAAAACTGGATCACCAAGTTCCCCCATGTTGCGAGGTGACGCATAACTTGCCTAGTCTTTATCTTGAAATTTTGAAAAAGTTCAAAACGTTTTATCAAAAGTTTTCAAAGCTGGATCACCAAGTTCCCCCATGTTGCGAGGTGACGCATAACTTGCCTAGTCTTTATCTTGAAACATTGAAAAAGTTCAAAACGTTTCACTAAAACTTTTCAAAGCTGGATCACCAAGTTCCCCCTAGTTGCGAGGTGACGCATAACTTGCCTAGTCTTTATCTTGAAATTTTGAAAAAGTTCAAAACGTTTTATCAAAAGTTTTCAAAGCTGGATCACCAAGTTCCCCCATGTTGCGAGGTGACGCATAACTTGCCTAGTCTTTATCTTGAAACATTGAAAAAGTTCAAAACGTTTCACCAAAAGTAATCAAAACTGGATCACTAAGTTCCCCCATGTTGCGAGGTGACGCATAACTTGCCTAGTCTTTATCTTGAAACATTGAAAAAGTTCAAAACGTTTCACCAAAAGTAATCAAAACTGGATCACCAAGTTCCCCCTAGTTGCGAGGTGACGCATAACTTGCCTAGTCTTTATCTTGAAATTTTGAAAAAGTTCAAAACGTTTCATCGAAAGTTTTCAAAGCTGGATCACCAAGTTCCCCCATATTGCGAGGTGACGCATAACTAGCCTAGTCTTTATCTTGAAATTTTGAAAAAGTTCAAAACGTTTCATCGAAAGTTTTCAAAGCTGGATCACCAAGTTCCCCCATGTTGCGAGGTGACGCATAACTTGCCTAGTCTTTATCTTGAAATTTTGAAAAAGTTCAAAACGTTTCACCAAAAGTAATCAAAACTGGATCACCAAGTTCCCCCATGTTGCGAGGTGACGCATAACTTGCCTAGTCTTTATATTGAAACATTGAAAAAGTTCAAAACGTTTCACCAAAAGTAATCAAAACTGGATCACCAAGTTCCCCCATGTTGCGAGGTGACGCATAACTTGCCTAGTCTTTATCTTGAAATTTTGAAAAAGTTCAAAACGTTTTATCAAAAGTTTTCAAAGCTGGATCACCAAGTTCCCCCATGTTGCGAGGTGACGCATAACTTGCCTAGTCTTTATCTTGAAACATTGAAAAAGTTCAAAACGTTTCACCAAAAGTAATCAAAACTGGATCACCAAGTTCCCCCATGTTGCGAGGTGACGCATAACTTGCCTAGTCTTTATCTTGAAACATTGAAAAAGTTCAAAACGTTTCACCAAAAGTAATCAAAACTGGATCACCAAGTTCCCCCTAGTTGCGAGGTGACGCATAACTTGCCTAGTCTTTATCTTGAAATTTTGAAAAAGTTCAAAACGTTTCATCGAAAGTTTTCAAAGCTGGATCACCAAGTTCCCCCATATTGCGAGGTGACGCATAACTTGCCTAGTCTTTATCTTGAAATTTTGAAAAAGTTCAAAACGTTTCATCGAAAGTTTTCAAAGCTGGATCACCAAGTTCCCCCATGTTGCGAGGTGACGCATAACTTGCCTAGTCTTTATCTTGAAACATTGAAAAAGTTCAAAACGTTTCACCAAAAGTAATCAAAACTGGATCACCAAGTTCCCCCTAGTTGCGAGGTGACGCATAACTTGCCTAGTCTTTATCTTGAAACATTGAAAAAGTTCAAAACGTTTCACCAAAAGTAATCAAAACTGGATCACCAAGTTCCCCCATGTTGCGAGGTGACGCATAACTTGCCTAGTCTTTATCTTGAAATTTTGAAAAAGTTCAAAACGTTTTATCAAAAGTTTTCAAAGCTGGATCACCAAGTTCCCCCATGTTGCGAGGTGACGCATAACTTGCCTAGTCTTTATCTTGAAACATTGAAAAAGTTCAAAACGTTTCACTAATACTTTTCAAAGCTGGATCACCAAGTTCCCCCTAGTTGCGAGGTGACGCATAACTTGCCTAGTCTTTATCTTGAAATTTTGAAAAAGTTCAAAACGTTTCATCGAAAGTTTTCAAAGCTGGATCACCAAGTTCCCCCATGTTGCGAGGTGACGCATAACTTGCCTAGTCTTTATCTTGAAACATTGAAAAAGTTCAAAACGTTTCACCAAAAGTAATCAAAACTGGATCACCAAGTTCCCCCTAGTTGCGAGGTGACGCATAACTTGCCTAGTCTTTATCTTGAAATTTTGAAAAAGTTCAAAACGTTTCACCAAAAGTAATCAAAACTGGATCACCAAGTTCCCCCATGTTGCGAGGTGACGCATAACTTGCCTAGTCTTTATCTTGAAATTTTGAAAAAGTTCAAAACGTTTTATCAAAAGTTTTCAAAGCTGGATCACCAAGTTCCCCCATGTTGCGAGGTGACGCATAACTTGCCTAGTCTTTATCTTGAAACATTGAAAAAGTTCAAAACGTTTCACCAAAAGTAATCAAAACTGGATCACCAAGTTCCCCCATGTTGCGAGGTGACGCATAACTTGCCTAGTCTTTATCTTGAAACATTGAAAAAGTTCAAAACGTTTCACCAAAAGTAATCAAAACTGGATCACCAAGTTCCCCCTAGTTGCGAGGTGACGCATAACTTGCCTAGTCTTTATCTTGAAATTTTGAAAAAGTTCAAAACGTTTCATCGAAAGTTTTCAAAGCTGGATCACCAAGTTCCCCCATATTGCGAGGTGACGCATAACTTGCCTAGTCTTTATCTTGAAATTTTGAAAAAGTTCAAAACGTTTCATCGAAAGTTTTCAAAGCTGGATCACCAAGTTCCCCCATGTTGCGAGGTGACGCATAACTTGCCTAGTCTTTATATTGAAACATTGAAAAAGTTCAAAACGTTTCACCAAAAGTAATCAAAACTGGATCACCAAGTTCCCCCATGTTGCGAGGTGACGCATAACTTGCCTAGTCTTTATCTTGAAATTTTGAAAAAGTTCAAAACGTTTCACCAAAAGTAATCAAAACTGGATCACCAAGTTCCCCCATGTTGCGAGGTGACGCATAACTTGCCTAGTCTTTATCTTGAAACATTGAAAAAGTTCAAAATGTTTCACCAAAAGTAATCAAAACTGGATCACCAAGTTCCCCCTAGTTGCGAGGTGACGCATAACTTGCCTAGTCTTTATCTTGAAATTTTGAAAAAGTTCAAAACGTTTCATCGAAAGTTTTCAAAGCTGGATCACCAAGTTCCCCCATATTGCGAGGTGACGCATAACTTGCCTAGTCCTTATCTTGAAATTTTGAAAAAGTTCAAAACGTTTCATCGAAAGTTTTCAAAGCTGGATCACCAAGTTCCCCCATGTTGCGAGGTGACCCATAACTTGCCTAGTCTTTATCTTGAAACATTGAAGAAGTTCAAAACGTTTCACTAAAAGTAATCAAAGCTGGATCACCAAGTTCCCCCATGTTGCGAGGTGACGCATAACTTGCCTAATCTGTGTCTTTAAACATTGAAATAGTTCAAAGCAATTACTGCCTAGGCCAAAATGCGAGATGATGCAAAAACGAATTTTGAATTTTGTTCGGCTGTTTTAATACTTTGAAGATGTTCCAGTACTTCTCAAGTAATTTCTGTTTCCAAAGTGATTGCTGTATGAAAACTGGATCCCTTAAACCGGAGCTTCCGAAAAGAAATGGAGCAAGAAAAGCTGAAGGAATGTCATATGGATTAAGGGCAACTGATACGGAATTGGTATTAAATATATTGTTTATTGATTGCTTTAATTCAGCAACAAGAATCTCTTCTTTTTCTTTGCTAATTCGCTTACACCAGGAGCTGGACTATCAGAAGTCATCGTCGAAAGAATCGGTTTTTAGATGCAAAAATTCTGAAGCATAATCCTAGGCTATCATTGAACTGACGAACACGCACTCAACATTGCGTACCACGTACTGTATATGCTCTGTCAAACAGCGTGTTTGTCTGCCACGGATTCCACCGGAAAAATACAAACTGACCAAAGCCTTGAGCATCGTCGGCGGAAACTTCTACATCAGCTCCGGATCATGCGAAAACTTCATTATGTCGACTTCGTATTTTTCATTAAACTTGGTCCGTTCCTGGATTTACTTTTCCTGCACTTCTGTGAGCTCCTGGTTGGTCGATTTTTTCGCTTAGATTCCGTGCGGTCCGTGTCCGTGGAGGTATTTAGTTTCTGATCGATCTAAAAGTAGAATAGTAAATTTTGGTTCTTTGCACATCAATAATGCTCATAGCACAAGCCTTACCTGTTTTCCTCCTACGGAAACTTCTCTTTTTACGAAAAAGACCCACCTCGTACGATCCCATCGTCTCCAGGCGCAGAATAACGTAATTTTATTGTAAACTCGCGATAAAATTTCGATCCTATTTATTTACTTTGTGTTCCATGGCTGCGATCACGACTGCAGTGTAGAGTCAGTCTAGTTAGAGTCTGGCGGACTGTCACTTTCGATCGGAGCAAATCGAGCATGACGTCACGGTGTAGCATAGAGCTTGCTGACGTTTATTCACCTTTCTCTTTCAAACATGCAGGCGGAATAGGATTTGTTGTCATCAGGAAAGGTTCCCGATGAAAACAAATCCTATCCCGCCTGCATGCTTGAAAGAGAGAGGTAAATAAACGTCAGCAAGCTCTATTTATCGGTGAGGACACTATGACGTCATGCTCGATTGGCTCCGGTCGAAAGTAACAGTCCGCCAGACTCTAATTATAGGGACTCTACTGCAGTGCTGTGATGGTGCTCATCGGCTCCCACAAATGAGCTGTCAAATTTTTTTTCCGCATCTTTACCGTACTGCACCGTTTTCGGAACAAAATGAAATATTCAATCAAGTATATAATCATGAAAGGCTCATTTTTTACAAAAATAATAGCATGCGCTTCGTTTTATGAAAAACACAATAAAATTTTAAAACAATGCAATGAAAGGCGTACAAAAAATGTAATTTCAAATTAAATCAGAAGCAAAAATTCATAAAATGTTATCTTCCCTAATTTGGTGCAATAACTGTAAGCTTGTTTACGCTATCATGTCGCCATCTGTTGGAATTTAATGGAACATTTAATAGTTTCCCTTAGTTTCCGATAGAGTTAAGGCATACTTGAAGCGCCTCTGGCGGTGGAATGTGTCGGAAACCGATGCAGGTAGTTCATTGACTGAAAGCCCGAGCCAACGCTCAATCGACCACGTATCTCACTCTCGCATATACTTCATTCTCCCCATTTCATTCACTTCACCCATTGACCGAGTGATCAACGGTCCCTTTTCTGCATTCATGCGAACGCGCTCCACACGAACGCGAACTGAAGCAAGCTTTCGTTCGACCCGTGCGATGTTTATTTGGCGCGCGGTACACTGAACATAAACGTGTGCAAAACTTATCGTTTTGAAATAATATAAAATTTTTATTTTTCGCTCACAAAACTAAAGTTACTAAAAAGTAATCCCATCCTTGAATGTGATCACCTATTATTCACATGAATAAAATATTCCTACTTTTAATATAAAACCTATGCCTACTACAGTCAGGTACATTTTCAAAGGGACTGCTGATGAAACTTTCAAAGAAATTGCTGAAATCCCGCTATAAATCTCCAAAGCAATTGCCCAAAGAATTTTAAAAATTGATGTTAAAGATATTTCAAAAAAAAAACTAACCTTATTCAACTTCGAATCACAGACAAACAGACGTAACACTTCGAACATTTTTCGATTCAAATCATAGTCACGCAAACATATTCGCCCAATGCTAAAAGGAATATGTTTGGCCGACCACCAACTAGGTGGCGGTAGTGAGCAAGCGTCAAACTCGAACAAAAACTATGCGAGCGCCACGGTTGGGCAGTTGGCCAACTATCAAATTTTAAAAAAGACCGTTAAATCGGTGTACGATGGGAATTATCAGAGTGTTACGTCTGTTTGTCTGTGTTCGAATATTATTGCCGAGAAATTTCCAAAAGAGTTATCGCACCAGATTTCAAAAGTGCCAAAATAGTATTCAAAAACATTTGCAAAAAAAACCTTAACAATAATTTTATAGGAATTTTCGTATCAAATACAATCGAAGCATTTCCCAAGAATTTGCCGAAAAAACTCCGCCAAAAGTTTTTTGAAAATTTTTATCAGGTAACTCACAGAAAATTCGCCGAATGAATCAATTCCCGTAGGGGTTGGCATAGAAGTTTTCAGAAAAGTGTTGAAGTTATTCCCAAAGTAATTACCAGAGGTTCTCTCAAACGAATTGTCAAAAAAAAAATCAGTGAAAAATTGCAGACAGCATTCCAATGAAATTTCCGTAGAAATCAAAATCTGAAGAAGTTTATAGAAATAAAAATCTAAAGCCATTATTGTAAAAGAAATTCGCCAATAAATCCTTTTAGGAATTCTTCTTAGGTTTTCATAAAAAAAATCTATTGATACCTTCAATGGTTTTTTTAGCGATAACACCAGTTTCGTCTGGATTTCCTTCACGAAACTTCTAAGAAATGTTTCAAACAATATTATCAAGCATATTTTTCCAAGTGTGGAGCTCCAAGAATAAGGTACCCCGGGGCAAGTGAGAATCCGGGGCAAGTGAGACCTACAGCTATAATTTATTTAATTTTTTATTTTTAAGGCAAACATTCTTCATGGAAAACAAAGGTATCACACCAACGGATACTTTGAATTCAAAAATTGTTATTGTTCTCACCATACAGCGACCATATATGCTATTGTTGTTCATATGTAATTTTGAATTCACTGAGTGAGATTAACGTACTCTACTACATTCGTCGATTTAAAATAGTATAACAAATAAAGTATAACTTTTTCGGTTTCAGGATAATATTTGGAGTGCTTGCAAATTAGTTTAAGCCAAAAAGCCGTATTTTATTTTCATTTATTACCTTTAGTTAAGTGTTCTCACTTTTCCCAGTGCATTTCAGCATCTGGGGCAAGAGAGACCTATGAGAATAAACAAACTCAATTTCATAGTTTGATTTCGCTTTCTTCAGCCTAAGTCGAAATTTACACAAAAGTGAAGTAAAAATCGGCGCCTTAAGTAATCAATCGTTGAATTATACTTTATTTCTATTCTGATGATGAAGCTATTATTTGAAACCGTAAAGTCTTGGGTAGAACATATTTTTTTCCAAAACCATCTATTTTTCATATTTTTGTCTAAGCAAATTAAATTATTTTTTTTCGTTTTTCGCTACATAATAAGTTTTGTGAGTGTTAAGGAACCGGCTATAAAGTATGAAAAAATTGGAAAACCGACTTATTCAAAGTTCACGATTTTAAAATATTTATTTAATGATCGTAAAATTATGTAAAGGAAACATAACATCTGTAAATCTTGAAAAACTTTTAGCGAGATTCATCAATTACGTAATATGCAAAGCAAGTTTGGAAATCTTTCGGTATTTAACTTATGACGCTTTTTGTATAGAAAAATCAATTTGTTTTACACGAGCTGCTAGAGTTAAGTCATTTTGTTTCTCAGTGATTCGTTATTATATGTGTTACGTAATTTATGCACGATACCACACAACTCTTCCAACATAAATCGCTAACCATAGTTGTTCGTATGAGATATTTATAATTTATGCTACCTTACATATATGCAGCAACTATATTAAGTTATTTGTATAAGCATTCCGAATAGGTCCCACTTGCCCCGTGATACGGAGTAAATGAAGATCTGGTCCACTTTTCATTATATGCATAGTACACAGAATATAAAAAATTTGAAACAGTTTCAATAAGAAGAAATATACCAACAATGTCTTTTAGAACCATTGGAATTTTAAAATTAATTATGTTTAGAATGTTTTGGCTTGACAAAACCAAACTAGCATTTTTTTAGGTCCCACTTGCCCCGGGGTACCTTACTTTCTGAGATGTCTTTCACGATTCATCTGGGAAATACTTCAGGGACTTCTTTACATATTCCTTCAAGATTTTCTTCGAAAGTTGCTACACTGATTCCTTAAGAAACTTCTCCTTCATTTCTGAAGAAATTTCTTCAGTATTATATAATCCCAAGAACTTCATAAAAAGTTTCTTAAAAATTTCCACAAACGATTCTTTTGGAGCTACCCCACATGTTTCTTCAGCATTTTTTTTTTCGGATGAATACTTTAAGAATTCCTTCAAGATTTTTTTTAGAAACTTCTTCAAGGGTTCTTTTTGCACTGCCTCATACGATTTTTCTTGAAGTCCTTTCAGTATCAATCGAAGAAATTGATCGACTCTTTGCCCCTCCGCGCGTTTTTCGGGTGCATACATTTTCCGTTTCGGATAGTCTATTATCCCGCGATCACGGATCAACATTATTTGATTATCTGCCGATTGCACAAGGGTTGTTTGCGCCGATTTGATCCGAACAGATTTCTTTAGAATTTGTTCAAGCATTTCTTCAGTTACATCTGCAGGGATTTCCTCAGAAATTCCTCTAATGAATGCTGTAGGAAATCATCCAAAGATTCCTTAGACAATGTTATAAAGTCCTCTTTCACAATTCGTTCAAGAATCTTTAAAGAAATTTCAATTTTTAAAAAGATTTAATCTTTTCTCCTATGATTTTTTCAAGTTACGTATAAAGATTCATTCATGGATTTCTCAAGGTTTTCTTTCATATAACCCTACAAGGATGAAAACATTCATCCCCGAAGAATTCCTGCACAAATTTCGTCAGGCGGTCTAACAGAAATTCACTCAAGGCCTCCTGCAGAAATTCCTCCAAGGAAATATATAGGAATTCTCTTGAAGCTTTTTTTTATTTGCACCAAAGAATTTGGAATTCTTTGGAATTTCCGTCATTGATATCTTTGAGAAATTATTTAGGCATTTCATAATAAGTTCTTTCAGAAATCCCTTTGCTTGCAAAATTTATTACTGTAGTAGTAACTTGAGTAGTAATCAGTACTAATTACAACTAGTACTAATTACTACTAATTACAGTAGTAATTACAGTACTGTAGTAATCCTTCAAGAATATTATCGAATATACCTCCCAAATCAACCCAATGATTCTTTTCTAACACATCTTAGAATAATTCATCTAGGCAATTCTTCAAGGGTTCCTTTAGAAATTCCTACAAAAATTCCTACAGATATTTCTACAAGGATTCCTTCGGGAATTCATTCAAATTTCCTATAGAAAATCTCCCAAGCATCCATTCGGGTATGACTCCAAGCATGATCTCAAAAAATCATCAAAGATATTGTCCATGAGGAACTTCTGCTAGATTCCTTCTTGAAGAAATCTCTAACATCATTCTTGGAGAAAGGATTTCTTGAAGGGCTTCATGACATAATGCTTGAATGACTTTATGAACGATTCCGAAGAGGTATTTTTGAACGACTGCTTGAAGAAATTCCTACAAAAAAATCTCAAAGGAATTCCTGTAGAATTTTTTGATAATTTTTCGAAGAAATTCCTTAAGAAATGTTAGGAGGAGTTCCTGAAGAAATCATTGTAAGTATTCGTAAACCAATGCCTAGAAAAATTTCTTAAGAAATTCCTGAAAAAAGTTCTGAAGCAAATCATAGAGGAATTTTTGTAGAAGTCTTTGAAGTAACTGCTGAAGTAAATAGGGCCCCTGAATTTCAGCTGCTACGTTAAACTTAATCAACAGCTATGTTTGGCTCTGTTGTTAGGATATCAGGGATGTTTTCATAATGCTCATGAATTTTACTTCCATATCGGTACTGGATATCGTAAATTCAATCTTGATTTTAACACATATTTTTCTTGTATTTTGGAGCTCCTGCAGGTGCAAAGAGTGGTCATCAAACTAATATAAACTTAACTAACTATACTACATGAATATAGTGTGTACATTTATAATTATTAATAATAGAACTTCAAAATAGCCATCTGTGTTCCTCATTCCAAAAACTCATGATAACCACGAAGAGGCCTCTACATACTCTACAGCAGATCGGCAAGTATTGAACTTATACTTATAGGAATCTTTCGCTAATCACAAAACTTTATTCAAACTGGGCCCCCAATTTCATGGGGCCTCCAAATCAGGGAAATTTTATAACACTAGACCTGCCCTGATTGGGAGGCCCCCTGAATTCGGCGGCCCGGTGCGGACTGCACCCTCCGCACCTCCCTTGCTACCAGTGCCGGACTTAGGTCTCGGGGGGCCCGGGGCAAACCTTAAAAAGTGGGCCCCCAGAATCAAAATTTCGAAAAAAAAATGAACCATACAATTACGTTTTTTTTTTCTTAATATTATGTATTATTTTAGACCTAATATTGAAAGCTTCTGATTTCTGAACTTCTCCAAAATTCCGACAAATAGAAAATTATTCGAACATTTAATTTGATATTTGACTCAAATGTCAAAATGCTAGCGTAAATGACATCTCGTTCAGATAGTACATATATTTTGAACTTTCATCCGAATTGAAAACATTTATACAGGTTTAAGAACTTAGCGTTCAGTAAAAAATCTACTAAAACATGCAGCAACTTTATTTGAGATTTCACGGGATCGACGAGTATTTCAAAATTCAGATTATATAAAGATTAGTCTCTTGGGAGCAACTGTAGCAATAAATCTTAATATCTTCAGTAAAACCCAACATAGAGATATGGAAAATTACAGTTTCCAGAACACTCGGTTTTCAAAACTAGCCTTAACTCCCTAACATCTCCAGAATTCATCATCTTCTCTTTTTCATGATAGCAGCGAACTGATGCAAATAAGTATAAGGCATTTGTTTTTGTTTATAATTGTATAACCATTGTGAAGTAATAGATACATTTGTGAAACTATTGAAATTTATATTGATGTACAATTACTCAAAAGCTTAATCTTTCTTGCACTCTGCTTAGAGACACTTTTTGTAGCAACTTGAAGTCACGGAAAAGTGTTTCCACTCGATAAGAACCTTCAAGGGTTTTTAGAGAAAATCGCATATTTTCAAATACTGCACCAAAAATAATGAATCTTTTGATTTTGAATTATTCTTAAGAGAAAATCCAGATAAATGGCCAAAAATAGTTTAGATACCTTTAGGAACCCTATTATAAGTTCGTTTTTTAGTGTGACGTCCTCACTGGGACACTGCTTCTTACCTTAGTGTTTCATGAGCACTTGCACAGTAACTGTGGAACTGTTATTAACAAAGAGTTTCCTTTGTCAATGACCATTTCGTATGTGCATACCGTGTGGCAGACACGAAGACACTCTTTTCCTAAGGAAGTCAAGGATTTTCCTTTACGAAAAGTTCTTGGAACGCCCGGGAATTGAACGCATCATCTTAGTATGGTCATGCTGAATACCCCCCCTTAACAGCTGTGGCTATAGGGGCTTTGTATAAAATATGCACGCTCATTCACGTGAATTTCATATGGTTTCGTTGAAAAATATAAATTGTATTTCGGATTCTTGGGGGGCCCCCTTCATCGGGGGGCCCGGGGCACTTGCCCCCTTTGCCCCCCCTTAAATCCGGGCCTGCTTGCTACGCCACTGGCGTGATATTTGTGAATGAACCCTACCGCGCTGCCATCCACCGATGAACCGAATTCATCGCGGTCCGAGAATTTTTACACTAGAGCGGGGTAGAGTCAGTCTAGTTAGAGTCTGGCGGACTGTCACTTTCGATCGGAGCCAATCGAGCATGACGTCACGGTGTAGCATTTATTGGTGAGGACACTATGACGTCATGCTCGATTGGCTCCGGTCGAAAGTGACAGTCCGCCAGACTCTAATTATAGGGACACTAGAGCGGGGCCGTTCCAATCAGAATTCTTTATTACACCAAAAAAACCTAACCTCAAAATGACTGACCATGATTAGTGTCCCTATAATTAGAGTCTGGCGGACTGTCACTTTCGACCGGAGCCAATCGAGCATGACGTCATAGTGTCCTCACCAATAAATGCTACACCGTGACGTCATGCTCGATTGGCTCCGATCGAAAGTGACAGTCCGCCAGACTCTAACTAGACTGACTCTAACCATGATAGGTCATTTTGACAGATGTAACATGAGCATGAAGAAGACGGCAACAAGATCGATAAAGTAGAATATATGTGTCGTATCCGCACGATTTCATACAAAACTCGCGTTCATTTCGCAGCGCATCAAAAATGCATCCTAGCGCTACAAATTTAGTTAACAAACTGACATCCTATTCATTCACGGCAGCCGTCGTCCCGATCGACGAATCTCGAGTCAACGCACCGTCATCTACCTCGAGTCTACCTATCTCACTTACTCACATCATTCATGCTCATCCATTTCATTCACGCGTTGGCTGTATGATCAACGAGCCGACGGCGAGGCGGACGGTAGACTCGAGCCAGCTTTTGCTCCAATGAGCCTCTGCACGAATCTGGCCTACTGCTCACTCCCACAGAAAGTTTGAAAACAGCGCGCACAGTAAAAGTCAAATTTGACTTTTACTGTGCGCGCTGTTTTCAAACTTTCTGTGGGAGTGAGCAAGACAGGGCAAATTCGTGCAGGGGCTCATGAAAGCACCGAACAAAAGCTCACATGCGCAGGCTATGCGATGTTTTTTTCCCGCATGAAGTACACTGCACAAAATCGCGCATAAACTTTTCGTAGCTAATTATCATAAAGTTTGTATTTTCCACTAAAAAACAATTACTTTAACGAAATAGCATGCTCAAATATTCTTACCTAGTATTAACACAAATAAATTATTCCTCAAACTTGCCTAATTTAAATTATGTTGATATAAAATCTCTACTCACTACATTCGCCTCCTTCTCTATCCTAGAAATTTATAAAAAAATATTTTACAAGCAATTTAAAACATTCACTGTAGTTAGTCATAAAAAAAGATACATCATAAGGTTTTTTGGTAATTTTCATTGTCATGCCCCCATATCATCTTTACAATTTAAGTTTTTAAACATGTCTCAAAGCAACAGTATTGTTTACATACATACAATTCGAATAGTACGCGGTATTGTTGAACCGTCTCCATTACGGAGCGTGTATGGTGTTGGTTTATTGGGACAGATATGATAATGTTTCTTTTGAATGGTAATAATGGAGCTAGAATAACAATGCGAGTACATATTTTAAATTTTATAAAATTTTTAACATTCTCCAATTCTAATACAACACCTTCAAGTTTAACTTTTTTTAACAAAAAGCAATCATGAAAAAAAAAATCCTATAATGCCCACAATCAAAATATTTCAACAATATTTGTATATTGAACTACAATTACTTATTTACCTCACTCGTTTGAGTGAAGTAAACTAAATTCCGTAAAGTATACATTGAAATTAAAATCATTCAATTCCACCTTCAAAACTTACTGTATTTACCTTACTTGTCCTTAAACTGAAAATTCTAACTTAGCCATACTCTTAGTTCTCTGTCGACCAAAAAAAAAATCGAATAAATTAAGTCAAGCTTATTTTACGAAATCTTCTTCTTAAGGAACTGTTTTTAAGATACTGTCTTGAAGGGTAAAACCAATCATTTCCCATGTTTTCTTTTCAACCTATGCATTCCCAAGTAACCACAAGCATTATATCATAACATTAATTCCATCGTATTATAGTTTAGCTAATGCAACATAACTTTTATTTTACATCTGTCAAGTAATGAAGCGTTTAATCTACATTATGAAAGCATTGAAGCATTACGAGATTTTGACAGTTCTGTATAGTTCTATAGGGCCGTTGTTAAATGCTTCATTGCATTACCATGTTAAAAGCATTATAGCAATCAATAATGCAAGCATTTATTACTTTATATGTGCCTTTACTAAAGCTTCCATCGTTGTAAACAGAATAATATCGCTCGGTTCGAAAAAAAAACTGTAAAACACTTTTAGAAACAGAACCATTCAAAACAAACCAAAATTTTCATGGATTGCTGCGGAGCACTTAGATTATCATGCTCTGATGTTGCTGTGTGAAAATTTATATTATGTATGGTTTTTTGGGTTTCTGGTTGGGACATGAAAATAATCAGATGCTGAGGGAACAAAAATTATACCAAATGTAGTGAGTAGAGATTTTATATCAACAATATGATCCGTCTTTTTCGTGCATGTGCGTGGTCTGTCAAAATGACCTGAGAATTGTCAAACATTTTCACGGCTAGCTTTGTTGGTGTAACGAAGAATTGGACGATTCTGATTGGAACAGACCCCGCTCTAGTGTCAAAATTCTCGGACCGCGATGAATTTGGTTCATCGGTGGATAAGTCCATAGACGAGTGCACCGATGAACTGAATTCATCGCGGTCCGAGAATTTTGACACTAGAGCGGGGTCGCTTCCAATCAGAAGTGAAAGATTTCAGGCCAAACATGTCTAAAGGTCCTATCTGCAGAAGAGAGGCTCTCTTTGGTTTCCCTCTCTTTGGTTAATATCTCAGCTGTTTATTTCTTTTATGATTGTCTCCTTGCATTGAACGATGGTCAAAACAATCGTCTTTTGATTTGTACTGTAAAAATAGTTGAAAAGTGTACCATTACATTGCAATAATTGAAAGAAAAAGTGAACAAAGAGAGCCTCTCAAATGCAGATAGAACCTATTGAAATGTTTGGCCTGATTTGCAATCAGAATTGAACAATTCTGATTTGGAACGACCCCGCTGTAGTGTCAAAATTCTCGGACCGCGATGAATTCAGTTCATCGGTGCACTCGTCTATCTGGCGAGCATGGACTTATCCACCGATGAATCGAATTCATCGCGGTCCGAGAATTTTGACACTAGAGCGGGGCCGTTCCAATCAGAATTGGACGATTCTGATTGGAACAGACCCCGCTCTAGTGTCAAAATTCTCGGACCGCGATGAATTTGGTTCATCGGTGGATAAGTCCATGGACTTATCCACCGATGAACTGAATTCATCGCGGTCCGAGAATTTTGACACTAGAGCGGGGTCGTTCCAATCAGAATTGAATGATTCTGATTGGAAACGACCCCGCTCTAGTGTCAAAATTCCCGGACCGCGATGAATTCGGTTCATCGGTGGATAAGTCCATTGGGCACAATCAAGGATGAAAAGCTGCAGCTGCAAATTGAGTTCTATGTCAGACTTATTTGGAAAATAATACAATGTGTCGATAACTGTTTTTAAATTATCACTTTTATTGTTCGTAGAAGTACTATACACAGTAATTTAATAAATAACTAGCACAAAATTTATTGATACGGCTAGATCTTCTCAATTAATGAGCTCAATTTCGTACCGCTCGTCAATAAATATAAGATCGTGAAAAGAAGATCATCTCTCTACATCATAGAAGCTTCGTAATTTATACATAAAAATTCAGCTGAAATCCGTCCTCGCACTGTACCCTTCTCTCTCATTCACATTTGCACTTTCTACTACTCGTCTCGTATCTCTCTCGCCACCCATCACGTTCGGCAGTTTCCGTTGCAGTTTATCACCGACCAAATCCAGTCCACGTAGTTTGGCAACTTGGTGTAAATACCAAACTTGTTCTTCTTTCCACAGCCATCGCCGAAGCTGGTGATTCCGAATATCGTCCAAGGGCTGTTCTCCTTGGTCGAGTCCCTGCACAGCAGCGGTCCTCCACTGTCACCGGCGCACGTGTCCACGCGGCCCCGTTTGTGACCGGCGCAGAACATGTTCTTCGTAATGGTGTAGTCGTGGTACACCGCTCGGCAGCGATCGTTGCTGATGATCGGCACTTCTGCCTCGTGCAGAATGTCCGTTCCTGCCTCGTCACTGTGCCGCTTCTTGCCCCAGCCGATAATGGTGCACGTATTTCCGGTGGGTAGGGCTTGGAACCGTTCCGGCAAACAGGCATAGCCTATATAGGTAGATCGTTCAACGTCACGTGGCAACCTCAGCAGCGCCACGTCGTTGTCAACTGTCTTTTTGTCGTACCGTGGATGTTTAATACTGAACTCGATGCGGAACTCCATCTCCGTTCCGTCCGACTGCTGGAGATTGTGCTCTCCAAGACGGATGAAGAGCCGTTTGCGGACGCAGTGCGCCGCTGTGAGGATCCAGCGTGGAGCGACTAGTGTTCCACCGCAGAAGGCTTCCTGTGAAAGAATAAGAATGCGGAATTATCCGTCCGGATACAACAATGACCATGTTAACATCATACCTTAAACCGATTTAGGATGGCAACCTGCCATGGCCACTGTCCTCGGCGAGACGTCTTCCCGCCGATGATACGAAGCATGTTGTATAGATACTTTTTCGGTTTCCCTCGTACCGCCGGAATTCCGCAGGCCAACTCCTGCGGCATGTATTCCGGTTGGAGGAAACCTCTCCGACTGGCCGCGGGTTGTTGTGCTATCGAGTTGTCCTGAAAGTCGTTTCGGGCCCGGCCTGCTGGTTGATAGGGTGCTACCGCTTGACTTCGAGCAGGTTTCGTGGGTTTCGGGGTCGTTGCGACAACAGCCGTCGTCGGTGTTTGCTGGGGCTTATTGTTCTGGTACAGTTGGTTACCGATCCATTCCTCGCAGAAACTACCCTCAGTATAGCAGTAGGCAACCTCTCGGATGATATCGTTGCTACAGATGGACGGAATCTTACATCGTCTGTGAACAAAGATAAAAAATGCATGAACTTCAACGCTAGTCAACCTAAAAATTCAGCCATTACTTGAATCTCCGAGTGGTGCACTTCGCCGTACATTTGGACCACCGGCTCCACTTGGAATACGGATTGTCTACCTTTCGTGGCATTTCGAAGACTGCCTTTTCCCTTGCCTTTTTCTGTGTAACGGCAGTCCCCAGTTTCAGCATGCTCTTATCCGGGTATTTCTTTCCATCGCTAGAGCTTTCATCCGGACTGTCACTGTTCAAGTCATCTTCCTGTGAACCATCCAGATCTTCGCTGGAATCATCCAAGAAATTACTAATATCCCGTTTGGTGTGACGTGACTCTCCGGACGATGGTTCAGTACTTGGGAACGACTCCATCAGCTTGTTGAACTCCGTTGAAGACGTTGTCATATTTGCGGCGTTGCGATCGTCATCAGTTTCTCCGGTTAGAGCTTCATGTACCGCCGGCAGCCCATCGAGATCTACCAGATCATCATGTCGGCTGGCGAATCCGGTACCGTCCCTAAATTGGTGATCATAGTAGTCTTCAAAGTAATCCGTGAGGCGCGAAGGCTTTCGTTTGATCACGGCCGTGTGAGGTCTTCGCTGGAATTTTTGCACCGTGTGGTGATGGTGATTGAAATGAGGACTTGGACTGAAGATCTTCCGGTCGTCGAAATCGTCGACAATGACCTTGAGCGGTTTCCGTTGGTTGTGTATCCGCTGTTCCGTCACATACTCGGCATCATCTTCGTAGTCCGATTCCTGACGATGGTTCAGTGGAAACTTTCGGTGTCTGTACACTATGTGCGGACGTTTCCAACGATTGTGTTTGGTTTTCTTGGGTTTCTTGGCTTTCTTGACGATTACGTACTCGGTATCATCATCATCATCGTCATCGTAGTAATCATCGTCATCTTCCTCGACGATGATTCGTTTCTTCTTTTTCTTCGGTTTCCACGGTTCAACACCCGTGACTGAGTACTTGTGCACCGGGATGCGATCGTACTCCCCGGGGATCGTCAATGGCGAACACCTGAAAATATGCAAAGATTTTGGGTTACACGGAACTAGATGAGAATAAAGTAGGTTTCCTACAAACTATTGAGGTCAGTGAAATTTCAACATATATCACAATATTCTTTGCAATATTCGCGCAATACTTTTTAACGAATTACATAGTGTAAGCTCCAGACGCATTCTAGGTATATGCAGCTTGAAAGCGAAGAAGATCGTTGCCTAATCCAAATCGTCTATGTCAGGACGAGGCATTCAGACCAATGATTGGAAAATTAAGCACCTACCAGCTGACGAACAAGAATGACCTACGAATTTGCCGGCTCCAAGAACATGCTCATTCATAGCACAGACACAGACTCCCTTATCAATCATCTCAGCAGACGGAATCCCAAATCTACCACGTTCTGATTTATGAACGGCACTTCTTCGACATTATAGACATCAGGACCTATCGGGATTCTAGCTTCGACCTGACAATGGTCAACCTGTGCCCTAATACTCTCCGTAGCCAACAATGTACGGTGCGGTACCAACAAGCACTTCGATACGACCTAAATAGAGTGACTCAAACAACCGCCATTGCATATGCGAATCTAAAGACAACGTTGGTCTTCTCTAAGCAGAGCAGAGACAGGATGAGATAGCTGTGCCAGCGTAGGAAACCCATTTCCTTTAACAAGAACAGGATGGTATGTGGATAGAGGCTTCCTGCTCAACAGCTTGACTCCAGCATTGACCTGGAAGTCGAATATCAGCAAGAACCTTAAGCAGGCCTTGTTGGGAATTCGTGAGTCAATTATGACTGCCAAGCAGAACCATGATAAAATCAAGGCGACTGCGGTGGCAGCAATGGTCGCGAAACTGAAGGTTACGAAGTCTATCCAGACAAATGCCTTCTCATTCGCGTGCCGGAAGGGTACCCAGACGCGTTTGCGTACGTTAAGCAGTTGTAGAAGCGTGTGAGGCAGCCGTCAGGTGAGGAACTACCACGTAGTGTCAGGAAGTTGTCAACCTTGAAAATGAATGCCAACTAGTCGGATTCCGACTAGGCGTCCTGAAAAGCACGCCTGTGGCAAGGTCAAGTGTGTCAAGGTGAGCGCTGAAGCGACGCTACAGGTAAAATCCTGGACGATAGCAGGGGCGCGTAAGAGCTTGTCACGGCACTACTACGGCAACAGTACGAAGTGCAGGTGGTCACCGTAGCTGTCCGGCTACGGAAAGGCCCGGCAGGGATACAGGTGTCCTTGCTTCAGCTACCTGTGGTGGATATTAACAAGCTTATTGAATTAGGTATGTTCAATGTGGACTGATCGATGCATCATCAAGGCATACACGAACCGCCGGAGGTTTGCTTTAGGTGTTTTGAACCGGGGTACAAGTCATGGGGTTGTAAATACTCTGTCATGAGCAAGCTTTGTAAGCAATGTTGAGGTGAAGGTCATAAGGCGCAAGGCTGCACAAACCCTCTCAAGTGCTTGATTTCTGCCTGTAAATCAGCAAACACCCGACGGGAGGCCCAGCAACTGCTTTGTCAGGCCCATATCGAGTACTTGCCGGTAACGGAAACTGTGTTGCGGAGGAGCCTAAAAACGGCGCACCCTGTTCTAAAAAATCAGCTTGGTGGTAGTAGCGGTGGCTAATTTCTTAAAGGGTAAGGCTTTTTCTTTACTCGAGCATTATTTCTTCGGAAGCTCATACCATTTTTTTTTTGTTAATATCTACAAAACTTTGGTAAGAAGTCATAGCACAAACGAAGATACAGACGGAGCAGTAATCGTTTTTTTCGGTACCACTTTTATTTTCACCCTTTGGTAAGCCCCTCTCGCTTTGTGTAATCAGCGCGCTTTGCTGGACCCCTTGAACGGGCGAAATGAGCGAACTGTCAAGCGACTTGTCATCAACATGTTTGTTTATAAAAAAATTGTAAGTTCTGCTTTTTGCTACCTCTCCAGCAGCACCAAAACGCAAGTCGGTCGAATAGAATCCCGGAACACCGTGAAAAACGGGATCTCCGGAGATCTTTGATCCCTTCTATGGGGCGGATATTTTCGATCCGGATAACATTGTAGAATTCGTGAAATAGGCATAAACGAACCGGCTGGAAGCGCATCTGATCATGTGACGTGATCATGTGTAACGAAGACGATGGAAGAGGATACAGATTTTTTCGAGTTCATTTGCAATTCAACGAGGACTTGGCCTACCGACACATACAGGGACTAAAGGGCTTGGCCGGCAAAGTATCAATTGTAAAACCGGACTGATTCAGGAAACGCTACGACGTCAGTAAAAGGTGGACCAAAAACGCATCTCGCCGACGGGTGGATTTTCGAAATGTGCACCGGATTATGTGTTGACAAGGCCCGTGTGTGTGGCATCCAGACGTTTGGTTTTTCATGACGGTGGATGAACCGGTCGATATGTAAACAAACAAGACTTTTTTTGTGCGGCGAAAGCGGCGAAAAACTGTCAAAAGCTTATGAAAGGGGTGAACCAATGCGTAAAAAACTACCGCAAAATGGTAATAACTAGCCCCCTCGAAAAAATTCTGCCCAGCAAGAAGAAGAAAACATGGTACCGAAAATTTTTAGTGGTTTGTACCGCACTCTTACGTCTGTATAAATTCGTCTGTGGTCATAGCATTACTCTTTTGGAAATTACGAACCCTTTTTGAGACTAACCCAGACTTCCTGATGGAATATACCAATGGACTACCTGCTTTGCGCTCAGCCACAGTTGATCAGCAGGAGTAAATCAATTTAATTTTGTATGGCGAAATGCATCTAAACTTGAATTACTTGAAATACAAAGCTTTTCCCGAAAAAATATTTGGTAGGCTTAATAGTGGTCACCATTGTGCACAACCACTACCAAATATTTTTTCGAATAATGTGTTCCACTTTGAAGAATTTGCCTTTAGATGATATTCGCCATACAATATTTTTGCGATTTACTTTTAGCGATTTTTCGCGCATAGAAGCAAGCGCCACATTTGTCGATGCGGAGAGTAGGAAAACAGCCGATGTAGTTAATTCATTGACGTATGAAGTATTTTCACGTTCCGTGGTAAAATCCGACGAAACGCAGAACTCGACAGAAACTCCCGTTCGCGCGCTGCGCATGAAACGTCCGTACGACACAAACTTGGTTAACAAACTGAAGTGCTTTTTGTCCCGTAATCATTGATCCCGAGTCCACGCACTGTCATCTATCCATCTCCCTCTCGCACATTCCTCAATCATTTCATCCCATTCACTTCACGCGTCGGTCACATGCACATCATCAACGGCTGCCCGTTCCCGGTTCATTCGTACGCACTCGAACCGAAGCCAGACACCGAAAAGCTTCTTCAAAAGCCCAAACCGAAAGCTTTCCACGCAAGCTGTGCGATGTTTATTTGGCACACAGTACACTCTAAAATAGCGCGATCAATTTATTGATGTGATGCTAATTAAAATTGTAATTTTCCCTTATCAACATCAATCCTACTAAACATAAAATGGCACAAAATATAATGCTAAATATGTAAACCTAGGATTCCCTGTATTGATAAACATAATTATTTCGATATACAATCTACGCTTACTACAACGTATTCCCGGAAAGATTCTTAGATGAATTATTGAAGGTATTCTCGTAAAAGCCTTGAAACTATTGCTGGAGAGAGCCCTCGAGGTATCTCTCTAAGAAATCTTGAAAGGAATCCCTGGAGAAATTCTTGAAGAATTTTCGAAGAACTTTCTAATAATGGAATTCCTGGAAAAATGCTGGAATCCACCTGAAGGAATTCATGGCGAATCGCTGGAATGTATTCAAAAAGAAATATCTGGAGGAATTCAAGAAAGAATTCATAGAGGAATTCCTGGTGCATTCCGTAGATAAACTCCGGGAGTGAACTCTGGAAGAGAATTCCAAAAGAGTCTTGCCTGGATATTGGTATAATTTCTTAAGGATTCCCTGCAGAAATGGCTGAACACGCTTCTAGAAAATAGGTACTTATATATGTATGTTCAAAGTAACTCACTGAGTGACTTATTCGCAACCAAAATATGCACTGCCGTGACTCTTCTGTGACATGTGTGTTGCTTGGAAGAATTCTCGGAGGACTTATTGTGAAAATTTCAATTGGAATCCCTGAGTAAACTGAACAAACTGCTGCAAGGCTTCCTGAAGGAGTTCCTGAAAAAATTTAAGGCAACTTTTTGGAGAAATTCCAAGAGAATTTTCTGGTGAGAGCCCTACATATTAGGAATGAAATCTTTGGAGAATTTCCTGAAGGAATCCCAGGATAAGTTCTAAAATAATCGTTGGAAGAAACTCTTGTGGTATTTCTGGGGGAATTTCTGAAAGTCTCTGTAGGACTTTCTAAAAGAATACCCTCAAAACATCCCTGGAAAAATCAATGGATTACTTCTTGAAGGATTTTCTTGGAAAAAAATAAACTTTTATTGGGGCATTCTTGAAGGATTCTTGGGGCATTCTTGAAAGAATTCATGGAAAGATTCCTGAACAAATCCGTGGATGAACAGCCAAAAGATTTCTTGGAGAAAATTGTGAAAGCATTCCTGGATGACACCTTGGAGAATTTCCACGATCCTGTATACAGCCCTCTGAAACTATCTTAAAGAGTTCCAATACAATTCGCTGGAGGAATTCCTCTAACATTCCTTTTGAACATTTTGAAATAATTCGAAAAATACCCCTGGAGATATTCTTGGGTGTATCCCTGGAAAAGATGATGGAAAAATTTCTTAAATTTCATAAGCAATCCCTGAATGAATTTTTCAAAAGATGGAGGAACTCCTGCATGAATACCTGAATGGAACCCAGTAGGAATTCCTATAGGGATTCCTGGAGGAATTCCTCGAAGAATCACTACAGAAGTTTTTGAAGAAATCTTGGAGAAATTTTCGATACAGTTCCTTGTGAAATTTCTGGAGGCACCTTAGAAGGAATTTCTGAAGCAATCCCTGGAGGAATCTCTAGAGAAAATCCTTGAGGAATGCCTGCAGGAACTTCTGTTCAAACTTTTGGCGGAATCCATGGAGGAATTCCTGGGAAGATCGTGGAAAAATTCCTGGAGAAATCCCAAGTCAAATTTTTGAAGGAATACCTGGAGGAATCTGTGAAGAAATACCTACAGGATTTCCTGGAGAAATTCCTGGATGAAATCCTGCAGCAATCCATGGAAGAGTTCCTGGAGGAATTCTGCGAGAAATCTCTGGAAAAAAATCCCAGAGCAATCCGTTGTGGAATTCCTGGAGGAATTCGTGGCTGAATTCCTGGATGAGTTCCTGAAAGAATTTCTGGAGGAATTTCTGCAGGAATGCCAGGAGGAAACCCTGGAGGTATCTTAAAATAATTCGCAGAGGAGTTCCTGGAGGAATTTTTTGATGTATACCAGGAGGAGTTATGGGAAGAATTCCTGAAAAAAATCCTGGAAGAATCTCTGGTGGAATGCCTGGAGGAACGTCTGGACAAATTCCTGGCGAAATCGCTGGAAAATTCCTAATTGAGATCCTCGAGGAATTCCTGAGGAAAACCCTAAAGGAATTCTTGGAGGAACCCATGAAGAAATTTCTGGAGGAAAACAGCAGGATTTGCTGAAATAATTCCTGGATGAATTCTTGGAGAATTTTTTCAAAAAAAATACTTGTGAAATTCCTGGAGGAATTCCTATAGGAATTTCTAGAGGAACTCCTGGGGGAATCCATGGAGGAGTTTCTGGAGGAATTCCTATAGGAATTTTCGAAGGAATTCCTGGAGAAATCCTCGGAGCTATTCCTGGAGAACAACCCTTTGAGAATTCTTGGAGGAACTCCTGGGAGAATCTCAGAAGGAATTCCAGGGAGAATACCTCTAGGAGTTCTTGAAGATATAAATGTAGCATTTCCTTGTGGAATGCCTGGATGTAACCCTAGAGGAACTCAGGTGAAATTATTAGGGGATCCCTAGAGGAGAAGTTCCAGGATAAATTCCTTGAGGGATTCCTGGAAAAAATCTTGGAGTAATTCGAGGAGAAATTTCTGGAAGATTTTCATAAATCCTGGAGAAATTTCTGAAGGAATTACTGTGGGAATTTTTGAAGAAATACCTGAATCAATTCCTGGGGTAATTCCTGACGGATTTCCTGCAGAAATTCCTAGATTGATTTTCTGGAAGCATTCATGAAAGAATTTCTGAATCAATTCCTGGAGGAATTTCTGAAGGGATTCCTGGGATGATTCCTGAAGGAATTCTTGAATGAATTCCTGGAGGAGTCTCTGGAAGAGTTCCTGGATGAAATCCTGGAGAAATTTCTAAAGGGTATGTCTGGAAGAACGCCTAGTGGAATCTCTGGAGTAATCCCTAAATTTTTGGAGCAACTACTGGAGGAATACCTGAAGGAATTCCTGGAGGAATGCCTGGAGCAATTCCCGGAAAAGCTGTTGGAGCCAGACCTTCCTGGAGGAGTGTCTAGAGGAATTCCTGGAGGAGCATCTGGAGAAATCCATGGAGGTATTCCTGGAGGAATGCGTGTAGGAATTGCTGGAGGAATTTTTGGAGAAATTTCTAAAGGATTCTCTAAATGAATTCCTGGAGGAATTCCGGCGGAAATTTCAGGGTAAATCTTTGGAGAAATTTTTAGAGCTAACCCCAGGAAGAATTCCTGAAAATAAAATCCTAAAACTCTGAAGAAAAAACATCTAAAAAAATTCCATGAGGAATCCTGGAAGCAATGTCATGAGTGTTAGACGAAGCGAACAGGTACGCAGCGGATAATGCGTGGAAACGCGAAAACACCACCGGGAAACTCGGAAAAATATCGCGGGAGAAAAACTCAAGTGTTCCGTCGTCAAGCGATAAACATTAGTCCTGTTCAACGACGTAGGTTGAACTTGCTCGAAGTTGCTGCATCCTACTCTTACCCATTTGTCAACAAACGGGAAAGAGCGAGATGGAGCAAGTTCGAGCAAGTTCAACCTACGTCGTTGAACAGGACTATTTATTCCACAGTAAACATACAGTACATACAAGATCTTTGGTATACAACTGTTGTCATTGTCTTGGTAACGTGCACAAAACGGACTGTCAAAAACATGCACATCAGGGGTGTCGGCAATTAGGTCGACACTAGGGGGTTCGGCAATCAGGTCGAATACCGGACGACCGTTGCATTTTCTCCAACGGTTGGCCTTACCTTTGCTGAACCCCGCAGAACCCCAACTATCCACCAAAACAAAGTCGCTTCACTTTTCCGGACGTGCTAGTCACGGTGATGTCTGTCTTTGGCAAAGTATCACTGCCAATACTTTTCACTTATTCACCGTTCCGACTCCAGCACATCCTACATCGCAATTCCGGAAACACTTCCTACGACTCCTCCTCAACCGGACTGGATCCTCCGCAAACTATCACATTGCGTCATAGAACACATCATTGTCGTCATCCGGATCACTCACAGCTACGCTTTCACTCGGCTTCGCACAAGGCTTCACAGTCACAGCCGATCCTTTCCGCGTTACAGCCACCTCCTCCGGGCGGCTAGCTTCTTCACAAGTTTCACTCACTAATATCGAGGCTCGGTGTGCAAATTTCCGGCGTCGCCGACGGTTTCCGTTGCTCCTTCCAACTACTTTCAGCGCATGCTCGGCCGTCCTCAGTTGGTACAAACTACCTCGGCGATCTCCCTTCACAGCCACTTCAACGGCTGCATTCACAATGTCACAATCGTTCTTCCGGAACACCACATGGAAACCCTTTGCTGTCAGCACTTTCACGGAAATCAGCCCACTCTTCAGCGACGGGACGTACAACACCTTCTGCAGGGTCACATCAACCGCGCCTCCGCACCCGTTCACGCCAGTTAGCTTCACGGTTCCGCATCCAGCTTGTTAGAAAATCTTCTTATTGGGCCACCCTATTGTGGCCACCCAGGCTTTTACCTGGGCCTCAGGGTCGATAATTTGGCTCCGAAGAGGAATTGGGAGGCTTTGTGGAACGACTTCCCTTCAAAAAAATCAAGGTAGACCGATTCACCTTAAAGATGGTGGAAAACAGGGCTTGACTGGCAAAATCAAAAAAATAGTAGAAAATTCGTATGTTACATTTTCATTTTTAATTAAATTGCATTCTGGTCAAACAGGAATGGATAGGGAAATTGATAAAATGGTTTTACACACCTTTAAGGCTCAAATGAGAATCGCATATTATCTAAACCTGAAAAAGCACTTTTCTCCCGAATGACGAAAAAGCGGACAAAATCAGCGTGTCCGATTGTCACAATTGGCTAAATAAACAATCGGACGTTCTTATTTTCTTCGATTTGTGGATTATTTTGGGGAAAAGTGCTTTTTTAGTTCTGGAACATTTGCCTTTCTCAATTGAGCCTTTACCTTGGCTGCACATTTCTCCTCCGGGTTGGTCTTAGGCTCGACGCTTACCAGCGCGGACGATATTGGATCCCGGACCGCGTCGACTCCCTTGGATCGTCGGGGGAGGATTTTCGGGTTTCCATACCATGGCGGAACACGGGTGTCTTGCTGGGGATTTGCTGCTATCACGCCGTGCAGCACGTTCAGGGGTTTCCCACAGCGCCGTCGAATGATGAACCGGAATTGTTCGATGGGCCGAACGAGGATCAGGCCGTTCGTCCGGAATTGGCTTCTTCGTGTCCTAGGTCGTAGGTATCTTTGGCGGAACGAGAACTCCAGGCACACCACGTGAAATCACGGGCCCACCGGGCCACACTGCAGCACTCCGGTTTCCCTCACACTGCACTTCACTTTCGCTGTTCTAACGGGAGGTTTCGAACGCGGGTGGGTTCTTCACACGGCACTAGGCTTCCGCTAACGGGAGCGCTTCGATTCCGGGCTGCCCTCTTCTACCGGGCCAAAGAAAAAAACGTGGCACAACGGTTGAACGTGGAGAAAAGAAAAATGTCGGTTCACTGTGAACAAAAAAAACTTTGGTGAAATATGCGCACCACTTGTATGCTTGACGGTGGTTCACCTATTAGAGGCTGATCGGACGATCATCAGCGATTTTGTACACTGAGGCAAAAAAACTTAGGAAGAACGTAAGAACCCCTTATGATTTGGCGACATTACGATTATTGTTGAAAGCCATAAATTTCACTTATGATTAAGAGGGAAAAATTCAATATCCAGTCCCTTAACAAAATCATAAGTTTTCGCTTATGAATATCATCGGATAAAAACTATGATTATCGTGTGTTTTGTCTTATTGAATTCAACTACTAATGCTTATGGAAACCGATATTGTTCATTATGAATTTCATGGCGCAAGCAATATAATATTCGTATTCAATTTTATTGATTATGGATGATTAAATTATATTCTAAATCATGGCATGACATTGCATTTTGGAATTACCGAGTAAGTAAAATGATCGATTTTTCTTGATCGATAATTTAAAACTAAAGGACAAGGAACGCGTTCGACTGTTCTTTTATTTAAGTTTACGTATGTGGCTAACAATTTGGCTAACATTATGTGGCAAATAATGACAGTCTAATTTGCTTCTTGTCACTTTATTCAATGGTTAATATCGATTAAGAACGACCGATCGTGATACTTACGTAATTCTTGATTTATTGTTGATTTGGGCGGAGAATTCTTGAAGTTAGAAAATGAAGGCAATTTGACTTTTTATGTCCTTCATTTCCGAAAACAGATGTTTGAGTAATTTGAGTAATGTGTGCTTGTCCAAGCAGCAGCTTATTGGAATCCATACCATTACTGTAACGATTTTCATAGTTTTCAAATATGATTTTTTCACAACGATGCCACTTAAGGCAATCATAAGTTGTAGGTATGAAACGCAAGCACAACAGCTATGAAATAAATAAGCGAGTAATGAAACAGAAAAATCGCCCATTCATAAATTCCAACTTATGAAAATCCTAAGTGTTTTTGCCTCAGTGTAGGTGTTGATGTGGTGGTGCGTTATGGTTGGCGGTAAAATGGGGTAATAGGGATGTGTAGGAGAATAGGAATTTCGATTTTTTTTTATATTCAGTTCTGTTTTAATTTTGTTTAGTTCGTATAGATTTACTTTGTAGTTCAAAGTTGAGGCTTTCTCTCTTTTTTTTTTTTATTTTACCATTATAACAATTGCCCTTAAAATCAATAGATAAATTCAAATAAAAAAACAAATAATTAAGAAAAAAAATAGAATATTTACATTTTATTTACATAGAACAAATGTGACCTTTTCACCGATTTCCCATCCGCCAGAATCACTTCACTGGTATCTCTGTCATCAATAGTCTCAAAGCATCGCTTTTTTTTTTCTTCTAAACCATAGGGGGATAATCTGCTCAACAGACACCCTAACAGAAGGTTATGGTAGTGTAGGTCTGACAGGCCGTCTTCTACAACAAAAGTAAAATCTAGGACTACTCTCTCCTCGTACCCACTAAACCATTCCTATGGTCGCCAAACCCTACGTCTCTCCGGAACCACCAAGAAGGTATTGCTTCAGAGAGGGGCTAGTGCACATCGCACCCACAAGGTTAGCTGCGTAGCCTGCAGCAACGAACATCGATGACCATGGGCGAAACTACGATTTTTTTGTCAGGGGGTGCACTACAAAGAAATATTCATAAGTTCATCCATTCATCATTCATCGCCCCATATCTCATAGCAATGCATTCAAATTCGAGGGGGTGCCTGGCAACCCCGGCACCCCCGGTAGTTTCGCCTATGTCGATGACTCGCTTTGGAGAGTCCATCACGGTAGCATGCTGGCGTTTAGCCAGTTTCCCGAGTGGTCCTCGCCACTCCCTTTGTCCTCGGAAGGCGGGCAGAGTCAACCCCGCCCGCGCCCTACTGCTGAGCGGACATCAAGAACTGATGCCCACATGCAACCCGATCTGACCTGCCCGCAAAGGAAGGGTATCACTACCCTTCAGGCCCTATCAGATGCATCCGTAGGTTGCTGACGGCAGGGTCTCCACCTGCCCCGACCCTTGCCGGGGACCCCTTTCCAACCGCGGGCTTGGATCCAACCCAGTAGACCGACGCCACGACAGCACCGCTACCGGGACTTCCTCTCCGCGGTCACTTAATCGCTGTAAGGGTCGATCTCGACCGCAGGGCACCGGTATGACCTACGAAGCCGACTTCGAACCCCTGGACCACCTCTTGTACTGCATCTGGACTAGCCATTCTCCGAGTTCACGCGCCACCTCCTCTGTAGCTTCCAGACGATGTGGGTAATAGCCGTTGAAACGGCGTTCCAGCCAAACTCATCCCTACACATCCTCTGGACCAAGTTGTCCGGAGTTGTGTCCTCTCCGCATGTGGCAAGCATGCGGTCACGCATTGTGCGAAAACGCGGGCACACGAACAAAACGTGTTCCGCCGTTTCCTCTAAACCATTGCACGCTGGGCATTCGGGAGAATCCGCATGCCCGAAACGGTGTAGATACTGTCGGAAGCAACCATGACCTGTAAGGACCTGTGTCAGGTGGAATGTAACTTCCCCATGGCGCCTATTAATCCAACTATCTACCCTCGGTATCAACCTATGGGTCCACCTTCCTTTGGTGGAACTGTCCCACGCGCGCTGTCATTTGACCATAGAGGCCATTCTGGCAGTCCTGCGTATGCCTCTTGTGCCGCGCATTTCGAAGCACTCCATGTCCTCACTGATAAGAATGCTGATAGGCACCATACCAGTAATGACGCAGAGAGCGTCGTGTGACACGGTACGGTACGCGCTCGCAACTCTCAGGCACATAAGCCTGTAAGTACTTTCCAGCTTCCGTCGGTAGCATTTAGTACTTAGCGCGGTACCCCACGCCGGGCCGCCATACCTAAGTATGGACGTAGCAACACTAGCCAGAAGCTTGCGCTTACTGGCGTACACCGCAGAGCTATTGGACATCATCCGGGACAGTGCCGCAATAGCTGTGGAGGCTCTTTTACAGGCATAATCGACGTGGCTACCGAAGGTAAGCTTATCGTTGATCATCACGCCCAAGTGTTTGACGGAGCGCTTTGACAGGATAGTACACTCTTCTACACTGATCTCCGTCTGCTGCTCCGACTTCAGGTTGTTAACAACCGTCACCTCTGTCTTGTGGTGAGCCAGCTCCAGTTTCCTGGACCGCATCCACGCCTCCACAACCTTGATCGAGTGGTTGGTAGTCAACTTTACCCCCTCGATCGTTTCACCGTAGACTTCAAGCGTAATGTCGTCGGCAAATCCGACAATCACCACTCCCACTGGATACTCTAACCTCAACACCTCGTCGTACATGACATTCCATAACACCGGACCCAGGATGGAACCTTGCGGGACTCCTGAGGTTATGTGAAAGCACTTCCGACCCACCTCCGTGTCGTAGACTAGTACACGATTCTGAAAGTAACTTCCGAGAATCTTGTACAGGTACTCCGGTATCCCCAGACGCAAGAGCGCATCGGCAATAGCAGACCAGCTGGCACTATTAAACGCATTCCTTACATCCAGAGTCACTACCGCGCAAAAGCGAATTCCCCTCCTCTTAGGCTCGAGTGCTTTCTCGGCGGTTTTTGTAACCGACAAGATAGCGTCTACGGTGGACCTCCCCTTCCGGAAGCCGTACTGGTTACTCGAAAGACCATTTTCGCCCTCGGTGAACCGCAACATTCTATTGAGGATGATCTTTTCGAGCACCTTCCCCGCCGTGTCAATCAAGCATATTGGTCTATATGCCGACGGGTCTCCGGGTGGTTTCCCCGCCTTTGGCAATAGTACCAGGCTCTGCATCTTCCAAGCTTCTGGGAAAACTCCCTCGTCCAGGCATTTCTGCATAGCAGACCTGAACATCTCGGCAGCCTCTGCAATAGCTACTTTTAAGGCCAGGTTCGGAACTCCGTCCGGACCTGGGGCCTTACCTACGCTAAGGGACTTAGCTATCCCCGCAAGTTCCACATCGGTGACCCTCTCCTCATCGCCAGCCCCAGTCCCCGGCTGTCCTACGAAAGGAGGCCAAGGACTAGGATCATGACGCGGAAAAAGTCCTCCAATGATCCCCTCCAACATCTCTGGAGATTGCTCTGTAGGAGCCATCACCCCTCTCGTCTTGGCCATAACGATCCTGTAAGCGTCACCCCACGGGTTCGTATTGGCACTCTGACAGAGACCCTCGAAGCAGGCCTTTTTGCTTGCTCTTATCTCGGTCTTGAGCGCGGCTTTTGCAGCGGCGAACACCACCCGCCGTTCGTTTCGCTCTTCCTCTGATCGTGCTCGCTGCATCCGCCGCCTAGCCCGCAGGCAGGCGCGGCGCAGGTCCGCAATCGCGTCGGTCCACCAGTAAGCCGGTGGCCTCCCATTTCTAGGGTGGACTCGCCTAGGCATGGTCGCATCACACGCACGTGAGAGCACCGCTACCAGCTCGTCGCCGTCTAAACCGATTAAGTTTCGCTCACGGCGGAGCGCTTCCCTAAATACCTCTTCGTCGAAGTATGATGTCTTCCACCTGCGAGGGCTTGGCCTTGGCCTAGCCGCCTCTTCTTCTATCCGCTGCCTGCTGTTATTGTAATCGATACTGTAGCGAACCGCCAGGTGGTCGCTGTGAGTGTAGCCATCATCTACTCTCCAGTTCGAACTACTTGTTAGGCCAGGACTACAAAAGGTCACGTCAATAATTGACTCCGCTCCGTTTCGACTAAAGGTACTCTTGGTACCGACATTAGCCAAGTCGACATCTAAGATGGCCAGTGTTTCTAGCAGGATCTGACCCCGCTGGTTCGTGAAACGGCTTCCCCATTCCACGGCCTAGGCATTAAAGTCGCCCGCTATTACCACCGGCCTTCGCCCTGTTAGCACGGTCGTTAATCGGTCCAGCATTTGCGTGAACTGCTCGATCGGCCACCGCGGAGGCGCATAACAGCTACAGAAGAAGACCCCGTTTACTTTGGCGACCACAAAGCCCTCATAGGTAGTAGACACCAAGTCCTGAACGGGGTATTTACCCGTCGTCCATATCGCCGCCATTTTTCTGGTCCCATCCGCGACCCAGTTGCCGTTGCCGGCGGGTACTCGGTATGGGTCCGATATGATGGCGATATCCGTCTCCCACTCAGAAACTGCCTGACAAAGCAGTTGCTGAGCCGCATCACAGTGGTTCAGGTTCAGCTGCGTTACCTGCACTGTGATTTGTTGTTCACTGCGGCTTTCTTGAAGGCCGGGCACCTTGGACCACCCATCGGATGTCTGTTGTTCGACGATTTCCCGGTACAGATCATGCAGATGGGCGGACTCGTGCAGCTTTGGGCCTTATGACCTTCAGCGCCGTATCGCCTGCACAGTTTGCGCCTGTCGGGGACTTTGCAGTCCCACGACTTGTGTCCTGGTTCCAGACACCTAAAGCAAACCTCTGGTGACTCGTGGAATGTCAGAGGACATACGCACCAGCCCACCTTTATCCGCCCTACTTTAACGGAATTTTTAACGTCCGCCACAGGTAGCTGAACCAGAGCTATCTGTGTCCCTGCTGGCCCCTTCCGCAGCCTGACGGCTGTGGCGGCCACCTGAACATCGCACTGTTGCCGCAGTGCCGTGACGAGCTCTCCCGCTTCGGTGATCTCGTCTAGGTCTTTGACCTTCAGAGTCGCCTCATGCGTAAGAGCCCTCACCTCCACTCCATCACCAAGGACCTCTTCTGCCAGCCTCTTGTAGGCGGCACCCTTGTGATCCTTCTCGCGCTTAAGCTCCAAGATCATTTCGCCCGTACGAGTACGTCTGATACTCCGTACGTCGGCTCCAAGACCCTCAAGCTTGGCGTCGCACCTCATCGCCTTCAAGACGTCCGAGTATTTCGACTGTTCAGTCTTGATGACGAGCGCGTCTCCTTTCTCGCGCTTGGAACGTACCCTCCTGCGCCTTGGCTTGGCGTCCTGCTCTTCTACTGGCGGATTCTTCCTCTTCTTCTTCTTCCGCTCTACCTTTGTCCAAGGAGGGTCCTCTCCTTGGATCGCCCTGCTCTGTGGCTGCTGAGGGCCCACCAATGGTCGCAACCCCTTGTTCCCATCGTTCCGGGATGGGCCAGCCTTTTCAGGCCCACCCTTCCCAGCTTTCCGGGAACCCTGGCTGGGATCCGACTTTCCGGCATTATTACCGACTTTCGGGGTTATCATACGCCTGGCCTTGCGGGCGCCGCCAGACAGCTCCTCACCTGACGGCTGCCTCGCCCGCTTCTGCGAATGCTTGTCACGTTTGTCACGAGCATTCGCTTCCACTCTCTTCGGACTACCTGCGAAGGAGAAGGCCTCCGTTTGGGTAAACTTCGGCACTTTCTTATTTGCAGGCTCCGCTGCTGCAACAGTCAGCAACGCGAGTGTCGCGTGCTCCTGCTTGGCATCGTCGATCGACGCCCTAAGTCGAAGCAAGGCCGTTTTCAGGTCCTTGCTTATGTTTGACTTAGTGGACGCAAAGTCGATGATTTTGCCAAGCTGCTGCTCAGCCACCTCTATTGCGGACCGTCCTTTGGATTCTCGGTTGACGGCCCTCAACAACCACGCTCCGTCCATAACCTCCACCGGCTGGCTTGCCGGGAAGTGGACTGGAGCACCCACGCTTGAGCTGCGTACGCAACTCCCAGCGCCTATCTCCTCACTTCTCTTTGTCGGAGATCTCATCAACCCGCTTCTTGCGAAGGGGTTGATCCCACCACTACTTCCACCTAGATATTGATTTTGTTTATTTGACTTCATGATTAAATCCCACGAGTAGCACGGGAAAGAATGTCCAGAGCCCTGCATTAACGCGGTAAGGGACAGCTTACTGGGGGGGGGGGGGGTGCCCAGGTACCCCACAGGCTCCGTTAAAGATCGAGCATCTTTTTCGCCCCCTCGATCACTCATTCCTCAGCACGGGTCGCTTGACACCTTGAATTGGGGTTAGTAGTCCTATTCTTAGCCGGGGACTACGCGGCTGACTCGCAAGCGGGCAAAGCATCGCTTGTCGTTACACATGTGAGCACTTGCACCGCTGTCCACAATCTATCCGCTCGATCGGACACCATTCGCCAGAAACAAAACGGCACTTCTGTCCTTCACTGCGGCTTGCTTCGCGGTCGTCGACTTGCTCTTCTGCTTCTTCTCACACTCTTGTTCGCACTTTCTTTGCAACACCGGACAATCTCGCTTCAGATGACCCTTCTTCTTGCAATAAAAACATCTCCGCCTGGGAGAATCACGAATGCTGAAACTTTTCAGCGCTTTCAGTTCGCTGGGATATTCACTTTTCCCAGACCGCTCCTTCCGACGATCGAACTCGTCTAGAAGCTTCGACACTACCGTGAGATCCGCATCCGGCCTGCTTTCGAGAGCAGTAACCAGTCCCGAGTACGAATCCGGGAGGAATCATCTAGCTTCTGTCCGGCCTGCGTCAGTCTGTCAAACAGTTCTTCCACTTCCAACAAATGGCACTCAAGGTCACTATCTTCCAGCAGATTCACACTACACAACCGCTTCAGCAACGACACCCGGGAAGTAACAGTCACTTTCTCATGGTACTGCTTGAAATTGTTCCAAAAGTCCTTCGCACTAGCTGCCGCACGAATCAATCCGTACTGGTTTTCTTCGATACACAACCCCATTGTCGCGCGGGCCTTTTTGTCGTCTTTTTCCCACTGGCCAGGGTTCACAGCTTCTTGCTTCGGGGTATCAATCACATACCACAGTTCTTCCCGTGTGAGCAGCATCTCCATTCTGAATTTCCATGTTTGCCAGTTGCGGTTGTTCAACTGGACAAACTTGCTCAGCGCCTCCATCACTGCTGGCTGTTTAGAATTTTCACAAGCGCCACACAAACGACCGACACTTTTGAACACTTTTTCCGTCCCGATTATATTGGGTTTCTCATTAATGTTTAGACTACTGTGATAATTTAAGAATCCACTGAATCATCATTTCCCAGCGAAATTTCATACTAATCAAGATTATTTTGATTACCTGTTGTGCATCCAACGCCCCTGTCTTGAACTCAACCGAACTTGTGCATATCAGCCGCTGCGAAGTCGTGTGCGAAATTCGACTGTGATGATAATGAATTTCGGCCGAGTCTAAATGGGTGCAAATGTTGCAATACCGTTTTTCGCGCAAGTTTCACTGGGCACATTACCTGTTAGACGAAGCGGACAGGTACGCAGCGGATAATGCGTGGAAACGCGAAAACACCACCGGGAAACTCGGAAAAATACCGCGGGAGAAAAACTCAAGTGTTCCGTCGTCAAGCGATAAACATCTGCCGAAAATACGTAAGCTCCCCTATGTAGAAGAACGATGTGTGCAAGAGAACGATACACCACGAGCTAGCAGCACTCTACGGTTAATCGAGCATCCAGAAGATGCATCCCATAGGGAAGGATACGGTGAGCATTGCATGTTGCAAGAATACCGGATAGGAATCGTGCATAGTGTTTTCGAAAAAAAATCCTAATATCAAAGGACGAGAGCGTTCTGGTGAATACATAATGCCTTAGAAACCTGTGGAAATGCGCAGATCACTATGCGGAGATGGAAGCAGCTAGGATGTAATTCCAAGAAGAATTCCCGATCAATGAAATACTTACAAATGCCGATGACATCGACGTTCCTCCACGTGGATGTGATAACCACACTTGGACCGCACTACACAGTACCGTTCCCGTCGCTGTCGACAGAACACGTCGCACTTGGTCCAGTGCGAGTACGGCGTATAGAGCTTGGGATGCAGCGGCGGATGTTTGACTTTCTTCTTCGAATATCGCACCGGATATTTGTAGACAATCTTGCGCGCTTTGTAACTTCGGTCTATGCTCTCGGCGGAGCCTTCATAGTCCTCGTCGGACGAGTTGTACGCCTTGGGCGGCACAAGGAACTGTGCCGGATGCATGCGGTTCTGCTTGGTGGATGTTATCAGACTACTCAACGTCTGAATTCCTGGTTTGGTGGGTGGAATGTGGAAAGCCTGTAACGAAAAGATAGGATAGCGGTCGTTAATGCGAGATGTCGATTGAAAATTTACAATCACACAAGACGAAGACAGATTTCTTCACTCGCTCTCAATCGTATATCTCAGAGTAGTTCCCCTAACATCCGAACGTCCTCGCCAGACACTCTGACGCTACCCACTGGCTGACGATTGTGTTGTAGGCAATGTGTGACAACGGATCGACATTTCAGAAGCACAGACATGCTGTTGCCACTAGTAAATACTTCAAAAGAGCCAATAACCCAGTAGGCATGAAGCATGTACCGACCGGGAGCTACGGTTCTCTGTACACCCATATATACCTTGTCAACGTGCTACTCGTCAAACCCCCAACAAATTTTTTAACCTAATCCAGAGAGACAGGCAGGCAGAAAGAATTACTGTCTGCCAATAAACCCCGTCAACGCTGTAGCGATTGAATGACTGGCGGACGACGGAATGTTGGCGGGTGGGTGTCACACACTGCTCTCTGCCTCGGCTTAACTTAAGCGTTTATATAGGTACACTAGCTGTCCCGGCAAACTTTGTCTTGCCAATTTGCGGTGGTTTGACAACTGCTGAGGTCATCGCAGCAACGCACTCTAGATTGATTTCGTTTCAATCAGGTTGAAATTCTTCCCGGCTCATAAAAAATCAGTATTTTCTCATTTTTCATACTTTTTTAAATGATTTTCGTAACTTTTTATGCATATAAACACAGCCACCATGAATACGAATCAAACCAAGCAAGAGTCATCTTGATCGGTTCAGCCGTTCCCGAGTTTTGTTGCCTCAAAGGAACTTCAAACTCATTTTTATATATATAGATATGTAGGTAACTTGCCACAGGTTGGTGCGGACCTGGTAGACCGGTTGGAGTCGTGATTTATTTACAGTTCGGTCATAAATCAAAATCGGCAGAAAATCCAAATTCAATGTTGAGTCAATTTCGCGGCTCCGCAGGCTGTTTCAAGTCTGGAGGCAGTGAAAGGGTCTCGGCTCGGGTATGTGTGGTCGGTTTCTGAGGAAGTGTTTTGCGATTTTTGAGCGCGGTTTATAAGGCCTTGCCTTCAAGGATACACTGAAAAAGTTTTCACATTGATGCCATCTAACTTTCACATGGACTTTTTTCACTTTCATATGCGTGTCCATTAAATTATACTCAACATTTGACCATAATGTCAACATTGGTAAAGCAAAAAAGTTGTCATAACGCTCTAGAATTTGTAGTCTGAGCTTTTTCATGACATAAACTATTACGTTTAAATGATTTTCTATATTTCTGTTCGGGTCCGTGACTGCGACAAGTGATTAGACCTATTGTGACATTATGGAACGATATGAAACTTTTTATGGAAATCACAAACGAAAAAGACATGGACACTTTGCAGTTGAACGTCAAATAGTTATTTATGTAACGAGTTGCAAAAAGTTGATTTTTTCAGCACGAGTCGTACATTTACAAATACGAAGAGTGCTGAAAAAATCGAGTTTTGCAACGAGTTCCATACAAAATTTTATGCAATGGCTTTTTCATAATGCAACCCATTTGAGTTGCATAATGTTCATAATGCAACTCAAATGAGTTGCATTATGAACATTATACAACTATTTTTCATTATGCAACTCATTTCAGTTGCATAATGAACCAGTTCGGAAAATGGCCATTATGATACCAAAATGAGTTATCTAAAATGTAAATTATGATACTGAATTGCATAAAAAAGTAATTTGATTACGTTTAGTAGGAAACATAGCACACCACCTATAACTGTATCTTTAGGAAATCAAGTAGTTGTAAAATGTGACAGAATTAGAGATTTAGGTGTTATTCTTGATTCTAAGTTAGCATTCACTGATGATTACAATGCCATAATCCATAAAGCAACCAATATGCTGGGTTTTATATAGCGTTTCGGATACAATTACAATGACCCATATACGATTAAAACATTGTACATAGCTTATGTCAGATCGGTTCTAGAATACTGTTGTAGTATAGTTTGGTCTCCCTATATCCCTTTCGAGACGGAGCGCAAAAAAGCGAAATTTCCATACAAATGGCTCAACTTTGGCTCTCCAGAACTCTTAGATTTCTCAACAAAACAGCAATTATTTTGCCTTATTTGAAAGAACTACTCTTTATCTTCCGATGTCTAGCTTTGACTAACTAGATAAATCGGAAATAAAAAATATGCGACAGATAAAACTTTTTCATGTTTAACGGTTTTTGCCCACTTTTTGTTTACCTTGTTGTGACAATTCTCACAGGCAACGTAAACAAAAGTTTTTTTCACACATACAAGTATGAGTAATGTCTGAATTATTGAAACAGTTTACATCACATAAAACAAAGTCTAAACAGATGAAAAAAATATTCAAAACTGTTACCGCTAAACAGCACAATTGTGCTGGTTCGTCACGAAAGGGATATGATAACACATGAAGAACGAATTGAATCAGTACAAAAGCAGTTTCTCTTGTATGCTTACGCAATCTAGACTGGACCACATTTCCGTTGCCTTCATATAAGGCTCGATGCTTGCTTGTAAATATCCAGACCTTGAGAACGCCGATAATTTGCTATGGTCTCATTTGTAAATGATATTGTATCGCAACGAATTGACTCGGCAAATCTACTATCGTGTATAAAATTTTATGCTTTAACTAGATAATTGAGAAATAGAAATCTATTTGCTTTAAACAATCATTTAAGAGATTATGCCAAACCTAGTCCTTCAAATCGAATGATGTCTCTTTACAACCAGCACTGTGTATCAATAGCACGGTATCAGTGAAGTACTAGATTGGAAGTAGTGAGCTGGATGTTTTTATGGTGAGATGATCAATTCTCCATTTCTGCAATAAAATGGTGCAAACAGCGTGGGTATATGATTTCTTGTCTAATTTGATGCTGTTTGAGCAAAAGTTTGGATTACTGTGCTGTTGAAGTTGCAAGAAATAAATAATACAACAACACAGTTACCTAAACTTTTGCTCAAACAGCATCAAATTAGGCAAGAAATCATAATACCCACGCTGTTTGCACCATTTTATTGCAGAAATGCAGAATCCATCATCTCACCATACAAACATCTAGCTCACTACTTTCAATCTAGTACTTCATAGATCGTCTCCCATTGGTTTGACCATATCACGAACAAATTTAAAGAAATATTTCAACTCTTTAAGATACAATAGGATATAGATACAGCCTTAAGTATATATGTAGTCTACGTTATGATTGACGAAATAACATAAAAAAATAAATTACCCGTGACCTTAGTGTAGTGCCCCAAGCAACACACATGTTATAATAGAGTTACGACAGCGCAAGTTTTGGTTGTATAGAAGTTTATTTTACGTAATTCTAACATTGTGTTAAAATAACGTAAAATAAACTTCTATACAACCAAAACTTGCGCTGTCGTAACTTTTATAAAACATGTGTGTTGCTTGGGGCGATGCTGGGTCATTAGGCCGAAGGTCATTAGGCCGAAGGCCATTAGGCCGAAGGTCATTAGGCCGAATGGTCATTAGGCCGAATGATCATTAGGCCGAATGGTCATTAGGCCGAATGGTCATCAGGACGAATTGAAAGTTAGCCGTTGTTTTTACCTTTTCCAACAATTTTTGACAAAAACTAGTTTAACAATGGAACTAGAAAGAATAGCCTATGTTTTAAAGAAGGAAAAATTTATTCAGCAGTTTCAGCGCCAAAAACTATTTCAGCGATGATACTAGAAAGAACAGCCTATATTTAAAAGAAGGAAAAATTCATGGGTAAAATATCAGTAGATTCAGCATCAATAAAGTATCTTCGTGCCTGTCACACGATACACACATGCAAAATGGTCATTTGCAGAGGAAGCTCTCAGTTAATAAGCTGAGAAGCAGGCTTTGTCTCAGTGGGGACGTAACGGCAAGAAGAAGACCCAATGACCATTCGGCCTGATGACCATTCGGCCTAATGACCATTCGGCCTAATGACCATTCGGCCTAATGACCATTCGGCCTAATGACCATTCGGCCTAATGACCATTCGGCCTAATGACCTTCGGCCGAATGGCCTTCGGCCTAATGACCTTCGGCCGAATGGCCTGACACCGTGTAGTGCATAGTGCATGTTGCATTATTTCATTGCAAATGAAGGGCAATTTCAGGAGAAATCAATGAGAGAATTCTAGGAGGAATTGCCGAAAGAATTCGACGAGGAATCCTCGAAGGAATTTCAGAAGGAATCCCTGAAGGAATAACAGGAGAAATCCCGGAAAATTTTTTAGGAGGAATCCTCGATAGAATTCTAGAATGAATGGAAACGCCGAATGAATTCTCGGAGGCAGAGATGCCAGATTATTTTATCAAAAATCTGTATCAATACAGATTTGTAAAGTTTTTATTAAATTAATTGGAAATAACTTCAAATTTTATACTTTCTGGAGAAATCTGTATCACATTTTAAAAATCTGTATTTTTCTGTATAGACTGTTTCAGAAATTATAAATACACTTTGTTTATCAAATTAAATGAACTGTTCTAATGATTTTCACCAACTTCTTTCAGAGTATAGCATATTGTACTCCATATTTTTATATTTCCTTTCAATTGTCTTGATATTTTAAAGAACAGTCGAGTTCTCTTACAAATAACTTAATTTTTCAAATTTGCATTTGTACAAAGGTGTTTTTTAATGATTTCAACATAATTCATCACTAAATACCAAAAAATATCTAAATTTTTATCACATTCGCTTTCCCAACAAGTTGTCTAAGGAATGCCTTGATAAATGTTTGGGAAAAATCGATAAAGGCATTTCCACAACATTTTTTCGGAGATCAAGTTTCTCATTTTTTAAGGTTTTCTATGGAACATAAGAACTACCACACAGTTTCTTAGCTTTCCTGAACGTATTTAATCTAAACAAACTCATTTTTTCAGCTCATTCGATCCTTCAGATGGCAAAGCTTGTCATACCATAAAAACGAATGCAGTAAGCAGTAATTAAGACATTCATTTGCTTAACGTTTGTTGCTACTGGTGTTGTTGAGAAATTTAAAACAAACAATTTTGTTTTGAGAAGGCCTGTAATGGTGGTTCTTGATCAAATATCCCAGTAAAAATTACTCTAAGCAATCGAGAAATATCTTTTATTATCGATACAGCCATTTTTATGGTGTTTGGAAATTAAATATTTCATCTGTGAGATTTTTTTCTTTTCTACTATGCTAAATTTTTTGACCACTTTGTGCAACTTCAAATTTTAATCATCTAGTTTACAGAGCCCTATTTTGTAACTTTTACCAGAAACATCAACAAAATTGGTATTATTTGCTTCGTTGGCATGTTTACTATTAGAGCTATAAGAAACTTTTTTGGATAATGTGCTCAAATTGAAATGGCAGGTTATCGTTAGTGTATTTATAATTTCTGAAACAGTCTATACTCTGTATCTTGTCTGTATAGAAGGTCAAAAATCTGTATAATACAGAAAAATCTGTATATCTGGCATCTCTGCTCGGAGGAATCTCCGAAGAAATTTTAGGAGGAATCCTTGAAGAAAGTCCAGAAAGAATCCCCAAAGGAATTCCAGGAGGAATTCTAGTAGAAATCACCGAAGAAATTCAAGAAGGAAATCCCGTGGGAATTCCTAGAGGAATATTGCAGGAATTCCATGAGAAATTTCTAAAGAAATTTTAGGAGGGATCTCCGAAGGAATTCTAAGGTGTAACACCAAAGCAATTTTAGGAAGAAGCTCCGAAGGAATTTCACGACCGGATATCAAAAGGAATCCCCGAAAGAATTTCAAGATAAATCCATGAAGGAAGTCCAGGAGAAATCCTTAAAGGACTTCATGAAAGATTTTTTGAAGGAATTCGTGAAAGAATCCCCAAAAGATTTCTAGGAGGAATCATCGAAAAATACCCAAATGTAATCTCTGAAGGAGTTCCGGGAGAAATTCTTGATAGGAGGCATCACTGAAAGAATTCCAGAAGGAAACCTAAAAGAAATTTTTGGAGGAATCTCCGAAGGAAATCCGTGAGGGATCCCCGAACAAATTCCACGAATCTCCGAAGATATTTGAAGACGAATCACCAAAGGAATTCCAAGCGGAAACTCCAAAGAAAATCCAGGAGGAATATCCGAAGAAATTTCAGGAGGAATTCCCGTAGGAATTTCAGGAAGTATCCACGACAGAATATCAGGACGAATCCCTGAAGAGATTTCAGGAGGAATTCTCGAAGGAAGTTCAAAAGGAATCCCTGAATGAATTCAAAGAGGAATCGTCGAAGCAATTCCAGGAAAAATCCCCGAAGGAACTTTAGGAGGAATCCCCGGAGGAATTCCAAAAGGAATCTCAGAAAGAATTACAGAATGAATTTTCGATGGAATTCCAGGAGGAATCCGCGAAGAAATTGTAGATGGAATCTCCGAAGGAATGCTAGGAGGAGCCTTCGAATTAATTCCAGAAGGAATCCTCGAAAGAATTCCAGGATACATCCCCGAAATAATTCCAGGAGGAATCCCTGCAGGAATCCTAGTATGAACTCCTGAAGGAATCTCCGAAATATTTTCAAGAAGAAATAAATTCCACGAGGAACCCCGAAGAAATTTCAAGTGAAATCCACGACAGAATGTCAGGGGAAATCCCCGAAAGAATTTCATGAAGAATCCATGAAGGTGGTCCAGGTGGAATCATTGAAGGAATTCCAGGAGAAATTCCAGAATGAAATCTAGGAGGAATCTCCGAAGAAATTCCAGAAGGAATCCCCGAAAAAATTCCAGGAGGAATCTACGGAGGAAGTTCAGGAGGAATCCCTAAATGAAGTCCAGGAGAAAACTCCGAAAGAAAATCTAGGAACAATCCTCGAAGGAATTCCAAGACGAATCCTCGAAAGAACTCCAGGAGAAATTCCCGAAGGAATTCTAGGAGGATTCTCCGCAGATATTCTAGGAGGAAATCCCGGAGGAATTCCAGGAGGAATCCTCGAAGGAAGTCCAGGGAAGTCGAGCGAAGTCCCCTGAAAGGAGTACAGGAGGAATTCTCGAAGAAATTACAAGAGAAATCCCTGCAGGAATTCCCGAAGGAATTCCGGTAAGAATCTTCGAAGGATTTCCAGGCGGAATCCTTGCAGGATTTTCAGCGGAATGTCTCAAAGGGAAACTTTAAAGGAATTCTTGTAGAAACTCCATGCAAGATCCCTCAAGAATATCCTGGAGATATGGCTGATTTTAATCCTAAGGAAATTATTAGAGGAACTCCTACTAGATTCCCTGAAAATACTTCTGTAGGAATTCCTGAATGAGTTTTTGGAGAGATCTCTGATGCAACTCCTGGAGGACTCCGGGAGTCCTCCTGGAAAATCTACAATCTGAAAGAACCTCAGGAGCGCGCCCTGGAAGAACTTCTGGAAGAGTCCCTAAAGGAACTTCTTGAGGATATCCTGCAGGAATCTTAGAAAAAATTCTTATGTTGGAATCTCTGAATAAGCTTCTGGGAGTATCCCTGAATTCTTATGGAGGTATCTTTAGATCCTTCTATAAGATTGTCTAAAGGAACTCATGGAGAGATTTCTGAATGAACTTCTGTAGGAATCCCTGAAGAAATTCAGGAGGAATCTCTGAAGAAACATCTGCTAGAATCCCTGAAACTTCTGGAGAAATATCTGAAGGAGCTCCTGGGCTAATTTCTGTAAGACCTCCTGTACGAACATCATAATGAATCTACTTTCTAAAGACCTCCTGCAGGAATGGACTACCTACTTGGCGCATACCCACAGTTGATCAGCAGGAGTAAATCCATTTAATTTTGTATGGTGAAAAGCATCTAAACTTGAATTACTTGAAATAGCAAGCTTTTCCTTAAAAAATATTTGGTAGGCTTAATAGTGGTCACCATTGTGCACAACCACAACCAAATATTTTTTCGAATAATGTATTGTGCTTCGATAAATTTGCTATTAGATGCTATTCGCCATACAATATTTTTGTGATTTACTTTTGGCGATTTTTCGCGCATAGAAACTAGCGCCACATTGGTCGATGCGGAGAGTAGGAAAACAGCCAAAGCATTTAATTCATTCCTGAAGAAACTTCTTACGGAATTCTCGATAGATCTTTAGGAGGTATTAGTGAATCCTCTTGAAAGAATCTTCGAAGGGACTTTTGGAAGGATACCTGAGTGAACTTGTGTTGAAATAGCTTAGGGAACTTCTGAAGGAATGAATTAACTACATCGACTGTTTTCCCCCAAGTAACACACATGTTATATATTAGTTACGACAGCGCAAGTTTTGGTTGTATAGAAGTTAATTTTACGTAATTCTAACATTGTGTTAATATAACGTCAAATAAACTTCTATACAACCAAAACTTGCGCTGTCGTAACTAATATATAACATGTGTGTTGCTTGGGCCTACTCTCCGCATCGATTAACGTGGCACTAGCTTCTATGCGCGAAAAATCGCTAAAAGTAAATCGCAAAAATATTGTATGGCGAATAGCATCTAAAGGCAAATTTATCGAAGTGAAATACATTATTCGAAAAAATATTTGGTAGTGGTTGTGCACAATGGTGACTACTATTAAGCCTACCAAATATTTTTTTCAGTAAAAGCTCTCTATTTCAAGTAATTCAAATTTAAATGCTCTTCACCATACAAAATAAAATGGATTTACTCCTGCTGATCAACTGTGGGTGTGCGCCAAGCGGGTAGTCCATTCCTAATGAACAACTGGCGGCATCCCTCTTGGAGCTATTAGGGAGATGCCTGAACGAACTCCTGGAGAGATCATCGACGGAGCAATACTTGAAAGAACTCCTGAAAGAATCTCTGAAAAATGTTTAAGAGGCATACCGAAGTAATTTCAGGAGATGCTAGAAGGAATTCCTGTAGGGACCCTTAATGAAACTCCCGGAGTGATCCCCGAAGGACCTGCTTGAGCGATCCCTACAGAACGTCAGGAGAAATCCCTTGTTGGAATTCTTGAGGAATTTCCGAAGGAATCTCTGAGGAAGCTCCTAAATTAGTTCGTAACGAAAATCTTGTAGGAATTCTTGAAGGAAGTTCAGAAGGAATTCCTCTCAGACTAATCTCTGAATGACATCCAATGGGAATCCTGGAACAATCTTCTGGATGAATCTCTGATGTATCTTTAGGAGGCATTCCTGAATCTTCCTGATCGTGTGAATTATTTATCTCAACTTTATGTAAACTTAATTTTGTTCGTGCACAGATCACCGGCGCGAAAAATGAAAGTCGGCGGCGTGACAAACAGCGGCGTATGGTGCGCCGCCGATATCTCGGTCAGCGTCGACGTGGGACAAAAAGTGTCGGCGGCGGTGGCGTGGCGCGGCGGCGCACAGATCTAGACAGCAGTTCCATTTATTCACACTCTGCTTCTTCAAAGGGGTGCTTTTTCTCCCGGAAGAGACAGGTCTGCTGTTGCACATGGAACTTAGTTTTATACAAATGAAATAAAATGAATGACGAGTGGAAAACATATTCTAAGAGACATCAACATTTGATTCACGTTGAACTATTTTTTTACATTTTGTTGGGATTCAAAGAAAAACGGTACCTTTCAGGTGCATGAAAATTGTTGGAGGCAACACGGTTCTTTGGGTGAGGAAAAATGCCCGTTGATATTATCGCTTCGGCTTGTAATGAAACACCAGGGGGCTCCAACGAAGTCTTCAAAGTAGGTAGCAATGAAAGGAGAAGGAGGCGCATGGTAGTTTGTAGGCCGATGTTAATAATCCGCGCACTTGAGCTAGTTTGCTTGTATTTGAAGAAAACTTCTTAAACTCTATTAGGTAGAGCAATGTATGATAAATCGCAAATATTTACAAAAAATCCTCGTCAAGTAAAAAGGTGCAGTCCATAAACTACGTAGACTTATTTTTGACCATCTCAGACCAAACGCCCTCCTTACCCTAAGAGTCTACGTAGTTTATGAACAGGCTCAAAGAGACAACAAAAAACATTTCTTTTATTAAATTAACATATTGTGATCACATCTGCCGTAAGATATTTTAGAAATGCTTCTTGTGGACAAAAGGACGTGGACAAGGAAGTGGACAAGTGGACAAAACCAATCCAGTTATAAATTTGATTGATTAAAAATAAATGCGAAATCATGCATTGGCTGTAAGTCAATATATTTTCAGGAAATTCGAATTTATATGAAAAACAAAAATGAGAAAGACTTCAGTTATAACTAAGAAATTGTTCATACTCTTTAACAGCAGATATTTTTACTGTAACAAAATAGCGTGTAGATATGGACATGATTGCGAAAGAGAAGAAGAAAACGAGGAAGATGCTCCTATCGCCTTTCGAGTTTAAAACCATGAATGAAATGATCACCTCAGTGAAAGATGATCCATGAATGGAACTTCCTACACCCATTCACTCTATTCAGTCAAGACGACAAAATAGAAGAAACGCGTAAAACGTGTAGGCGTATCAGCATAAATAATATTCGTTCATATCTCGGACTCATCTCGAGAGGTATTAAGTTGAGCAATGTGTTGATTTATCGTACACCAACAAACCATCCATTCTGAGCGGTTTCAATCGCCAAATGGTAAAATATTCTCCGATGACTTTTCTATACCCTAACGCTGAACTGCGATAGCCCAAACAAGCACTCAACAAGCTCGTTACGGCAGGCAGGCCATCATCGAGCGGACTCCACCATACCACACCGTAGGCTGCACCAACAGAAGGTAATCACCTCCATTCATGCTTGACTAGCACGTCGAAATCAATTTCCACACCTGATCAACGCATCTGAGAAATGGACTTTTTATCACGTTCCATTAGCATTTTAATCTCTCCTCCGCGACAACTGGTTCCACCGAACCGAGAGACGTCCGTGTCCGAGTCCCTGTCAGAGTCGAAGTGACTTCGAGTGGCCAATTTAATGGATGCTACCGAGAGCTGAGCGGCGAGAGCGGTTTAAGCTACAAGGATCAGATTACCGAACGGAGTTGTTCTGCTCCACGTACATATACCTAGCACGTTTCAATCCGCTGTCGTTCGTTTGTTCGAGGTCTCGAAGGTCAGCAGTGGTGTTGATCTTTCAAGCTCCCGTTCCGGTCCTCTCTACGGCCTCCGCGAACCGATCGACGACGATCGGATATGTGGGTGGATGAAATCCGTTACTTGCGTGCGCGCGCTTTGCTTGCTTGATCGTTTTGCGTTTCGAATGTTTGTTGTGACCGGTTCCATCTCTCGGGTACGAGACGATCTCAGTCTGGATTGTCAATAAAGTCGTTAGCGGAGTGCCCCGGGCGAGGGGCACGCCGCGCCGTTCGACTAACTGACTGGAAGCGAATTGAGTGCTCAAACGCGATCTCTTTTAGGACCATTAAACGACAATAATCCGATCAGATTAGCGAACGGATCGCGTGCTGTCGAGGTTGCAGTTTGAGGATGGGGCATTTTGGTGGGATTATCTGAAGATTTGTGAATCGTTCAGTGATGATTGCTATTATTTTTTGGACCGTAGAATAAGTTTCTCCGGTTTGTCTAATGATTTACAAGCTTTGCGTGGCGAGTGCAGCACTCACCTCGAAAGCCTTAAGAAGTACTAGAAGTGGTTCGCCTACAGATGTACCTTTTCCAGCGCAGAAATATTTCTATAAATATTGATGACAAACACCTCCACACGCACGTTGGCAGACTAGTTCTCACCCAAACCGACTTGAGTCAAAGGTGTTATACCTAGCTGCAAGCTAGTACACATAGCGCACTGAATGGAGACTGGCCAACAAATTATTCAGCATTTCCTGACGTTTCCGATTCGTAGGTTGTTGTTAGAAATAAACACAAATGCGCAAGATAAGTTCGACAACGCGAAGCGAGACGAGCTCAATGGTCGCCACAACCGTGTTCGTCCAATCCAACCTGCTTCATTGATTTCGACACCAAATATCGAAAAGCGTGTGCTATTTGCTGATCGGTTGTCGTTGCAGAGGGAGTGCAGTGTCGTTACATGGTAATGAATCGGTGACATGGAAAACATAAAGTCAAACAACCACGGACGGTACCCAGGTATCCAGCTGAGGTTACAAGTTGTTTTCTCACTTGAAGTTGGGTCATTAGCATATGCTGACGCTCATCAAGTGTTTGTTTTGATTTTTGTTACTGTTGTAAGTTTGGTTGGAGTTTTATTTTTTTTTGCCATTGCGACATGAATCAGAAGATCAACAGAATTGAAGACACTTCATTAGTTTCAATTTTAGAGGTATAACGGTATTAAAGATAAAACTTCTATAGGCAGTGATCGGGTTTGATTGTTATTTAACCCGTTAACGCCCAAGGTGACTTACAAATTAAATCTTTAGGTAAACTTGTTATCAAAGATCAAGTTCCAATAAAATAAGCATGATTTGACAAAAAAAAAAATAAGTCTATGGCGTAGTTTCAAAAAATACTTCATTGTAGGGAATCGCGCCACTTGGGCGGTGGCTTCTATATTCGTCTGTTTTCCACTATAACTCAGTCAAATTTGAACCAATTGGCACAACTTTTGGAATGTGGTAAGAAAGGTATAGTATCTACTCGTGTACAATATTTCAAGTCAATTGGTTCAAAATTGACTGAGTTATTGTGGAAAACAGACGAATATAGAAGCCACCGCCCAAGTGGCGCGATACCCTAGGTCATCAATACCAATCTAATGATGTTCTCAAGTTCTATTTCAGTACAACTTCAACGCTATCGTTATATTCTGATGCGTATAGATACAACACAACTCTAAACAAGTGAGAGAGATGATAACCACTCAAAAAGCATAGAAAAAGGATTTATAAATTGGAACAGAAATCTAACCTGATAAACGCCTAAAAGTATGCATGGTCCTTGAAATTTCATGTAGTTTCAACTGCAGTGTTCAACATTTATCAACTTCAAATTTCTAAAACCAATAAAATAAAGAGTGCCCACTATGTGTAGCATAACCAAACGTTGAAATACTGTAGAAGTTAGATTTAACCGAAGACTACTTTATCAAGAAGACATGCTACTCTGTTATTTTCCGATACTAACGGAAGCGTCACCGACGACACCGCCGCCTGGTGAGCTAAGGTGGTACCTTTGTGTAAAAGTGTAAGAGTGCACTGGTGCGAGTAAAGCCTGTATCCGCAATAATCGGGACACAGAAATACAGCTGCAACTGTGCAATAGATACATTAAAAATGCTCAAATTTTGCCTAATAATATCTTAAGATGTGCTCATTTCACCTACAAAATTTCATGTGAATCGGTGCTGTACTTTTTGTTGTAACAATGAAAGAGTAGAATGTGCGCCATTGGATTTTGTACAGACCCTAGTTTTGCTTGTCAGTGCTGTAACTTTTGAATTTGGCGAAGAAAATGGCTGAAATTTTGAACACAAACCTCTCAGTCTACACTTGTTGCATAGGCAAAATTTCAAAAAAATCGATGCACTATCAACAGTTTTATAGTCGAAATATGTATTGGGACTGAACGTGGTTTTAGCCCCTCAGACAGCAATTAGTCAGAACCCTTTATTGTTTCGATTGTACTATTGAAAGTACTATATCAATAATCATCAAATTTTGCAGGCATAATATACACATAATCAACTATCTTCTGCAAAAAAAAACATGACAATTGGCAGAGAAATACAAAAGTTATGAATAGGCAAACATCGCACATGAAAAACACGAAAAATTTTCACTAACACTCACCCCTATCAACACCAGTAACTTTCAAACCAATTGATCAAAGTTGATGAAATTTTGCAAGAAAGTGTCTCTATATGTATCATAACTGCTAACGAAATTTCATAATTATCATCACAGTACTTTGAACTGTAGCGTAAAAGAGGCATTTATTATGCGAATGAGAATTGGCCATGATTGTACAAAATGTCTAAAACCACGTCTGCTTGTTTTTCATCCACAGTTAAAAGAAATGCATCGATTTTTATGAAATTTGGCACACATAATAAACATACACCAAAGAGTTCTCGAACAATTATTTGGCCAATTTTACTGATTCATTACAAAACTACAGCCGTACTTCTGTGTCCCGATTATTGCGGATACAGGCTTTATGAAAATTAACACACACTATCATGAATAGTGCCACCTTCATCCGGGGTGGCGCTGCTAGCAGTGACTCCCGATTTTCAGCAGTGCTGCAAGTCTTCTTGATAATGTGGTCTTCGATTTAACACAGATGATAATTTCTAATAAAGTAACTGAATTTTTCATTTAGTATCCCACAAACTCTCTTTACGTACTCAACATTCTTAAAATTTTCAAAAAAATTACATGTTTAAAAAAAAATCGGGTTAAGTTCTGTTCTTTTTTATTCCATTAAGAGTTTGCATTCTTTGCCAGATACGTAAAATCGTCCTACTCTACACGGTTTCTCTACTTACATGGCGTTTTTTTTTATTCGTGAACAATATGTAGGTTTTATTCTGGCCACTTTCAAAGTTACATCAAAAAGATAATGTGTCTTTCGGCTACATACAAAATGATTCATTCATTGATTTAGTATTACATCAAATTAAAGATAAAACTGAATCAACAATATTTCTCCATAATACACGGTTTGTGGCTTCCGCTCTCCATCCTCGGTCGCGCCCGATGCTCGCCAAGTCACGCTCCACCTGGTCCGCCCATCGTGCTCTCTGCGCTCCACGCCTTCTTGTGCCATCCGGATCAGTTGCAAACACCAGCTTTGCAGGGTTGTTGTCCGGCATTCTTGCAACGTGCCCTGCCCACCGTATCCTTCCGGCTTTGGCCACCTTCTGGATGCTGGGTTCGCCGTAAAGTGCAGCGAGCTCGTGGTTCATTCTTCTCCGCCACACACCGTTCTCCTGCACACCGCCGAAGATCGTCCTTAGCACGCGTCGCTCGAAAACTCCGAGTGCTTGCAGGTCCTCCTCGAGCATGGTCCATGTCTCGTGCCCGTAGAGGATTACCGGTCTTATTAGCGTTTTGTACATGGTGTACTTGGTGCGTGGGTGAATCTTTTTCGACCGCAGTTTCTTCTGGAGCCCGTAGTAGGCCCGACTTCCGCTGATGATGCGCCTCCGAATTTCACGGCTCACGTTGTTGTCAGTCGTCAGTAAGGATCCGAGGTAGACGAATTCCTCCACCACCTCGAAAGTATCCCCGTCTATCGTAACATTACTACCCAGACGGATCCGGTCGTGTTCGGTTCCGCCTACCAGCATGTACTTTCTCTTTGAGGCATTCACCACCAGTCCGACCTTTGCTGCTTCGCGTTTCAGGCGGGTGTACAGCTCTGCCACCGTTCCAAATGTTCTGGCAATAATGTCCATGTCGTCCGCAAAGCACACAAATTGTCCGGATTTTGTGAAAATCGTTCCCCGGCTGTTGAGCCCGGCTCGTCGCATCACACCTTCCATACAAAATGATAAACCACCCAAAAATTCAATTTTCTTCAATCTACCAATCGCAATTGAGAATTGCGTACAAAAGACTAAAATGCATAAGGCTGAAATTACAAAAGGCTGTAAATTAATTAGACTATTTTTCATACGCCATCAATTCAGAACAAGCCTTTCTCAATAAAGTTAATGTACCTCCACAGAGAAACCTAAATTTAACCCGCTAATGCCTAAGGTGTATCAAATTGTAATTTTATGAAAAAAAGAAAAAAAAAAATCAACAGTCATGTTCCAATAAAATAAAAATAATTTAACAAAAAAAAACATGGAAGTCTATGGTGTAGTTCCAAATAAAATGCCTTCGATGTGGGTCCTCGACATCTGATAGTTTTTCTAACTCTATTTAAGCACAAATTTTATACTATCGTTGTATTCTGAATCATATAGATAAAATGCATCTAGATTTATGAAAGAGAGGGCATCTACTGAAGATGACATCATGGTTAACTAAAGGTATCTAAGAGCATCAAAAAGCTTATTCCTCCCTGTTTCTCTATTTTTCTCTTACACTCCCACGCTCAAGCTGTAATTCACCCTCGTAAGGAATCCCTGAAAGTCACAAAAGAAATCCTGTACAGAATCCCTGACAGGATCTTTAAAGAAACCACGGGAGGAATCCTGGCTGAAGCTCGGCAGGACTCCCTGAAGAGTGTAGAATTAGAAACTAGTTAAAATACACAAAAATAAAAAAAAGGACTCCCTGAAAGAATAATTAAAGAAACCCTGTAAGGAATGTAAACAAACGGGAAGAATCTTTGGAGGAACCCCGGACAGGAATCTTGTCACGAATACTTAAAAGAATCCACAGGAATCTTTGAAAGAATATAAGTTGGAATCCTTGAAGTAATCCTAGCAGGAACCTCTAAAGTAATCCTTTACGAAATCTCAGACGGGATCTTTGAAGGAACTCCAGCAGTAATCCCTAAAATAATGCTGACTAGAACACTCGAAAGAAACCTTGCAAGATTTTCCAAAGCAATCGCGCCAGAAATTCCTGAAGGAATCCCGGGAGGATTTTCGGAAGGAATTCTGGGGGACATATCTGTTAGAATCCTAAAAGAATCTCAGCTGAAAGCTTGGTAGGAATGCCTGAAATAATCACAGAAGAAATCCCGGGAGATATAACCGTATAAATCCCGAGAGGAATGCCTGAAAGACTCCCGAGACGACATCAAGATTCCCGGCATGTATACCTGAAAAAAATTCACTAGGATTCTCTAAATATATTTCGACAGATTTTTTCCAGATAATTTCGGCTTGCAGTCTGACAAATTGCGTTGATTTATTATTTATCATCGCCGACGTTGTGGTTCGGCTATTGGACCATCTTCAGAGCCTAAATATTTTATTAAAATTTGCACAAATTAACATTAAACACATAAAATTACAATACACAAACTCACTCGATACGCTAATCAACAAGTTACACAATTTTGTTCAAGTTTAAAACTGTCGGGATGAAAAGGGTCACGCAAAACTTTGAAAGTATACTAGGATGAATCTGTGAAGTAATTCAAGCAGAAGTCCATTAAAGAATGCTGATTAGAATTTCTGAAAGAATGCTGAAGTAATTTCTCAATCCCGTAAAGAATACCTGATAGAATCCTATAGGGATCATGACAGGAATACCGGCTAAAAGCTGAACAGGAATTCCTGCAAGAACAATAGAAGATGCCCCGGAAGGAATTATTGGATAAATTCCTGAAAAATATTTTTCATATTTTTTCCTGAAAAATATTTTTCGTATTTTTTCCTGAAAAATATTTTTCATATTTTTTCCTGAAAAATATTTTTCATATTTTTTCTGGAGGAATCCCTTAAGGAATCACAGCAGAAATCCCGGAAGGAATCTTTGAAGGAATTCCAGCACGAATCTCTGAAGGAATGCAGAATAGAATAACTAAAAGAATCCTTTCAGGATTTTTCAAAGCAACGCTTGCAAAAAAATCCTGAAGAGAACCCAGGAGCAATTCGTAAAACCAATTGTGGAAGAAATATCTGAAGGAATCCCGGGAGGAAACCTGGGAAGATTCTCGAGAGGAATGCCTGAAGGAATCCCGGATAGAATTTCTGAAGGTATCTAGAAAAAATCTCATCTCATCTTATCTCATCTCTTTACACTACTCTCTAGCTTCCACCTTACTGTCTTCTCTGCCCTCTATCCCAACCCTCTATCCTACGCTCTATCATAACCCTCAATCTTACCATTTGCAATACCCTCTACCCTATCCTCTACCATAACACCTGCCCTCATCCTTTACTGTACCTTCTACCGTACCCTCTACTCTAACCCTTAACCATGCCGCCATGTTGTATTATGATCCGCCATTTTGGATCTCAAAATGGTTATTATTATTATTATTATTGGCTTTTTAGGGAGATTTTCAGCCCGAGGCTAGTTCATCTCCAAATGAATATCAAAATGGTGTTAAATATCGATTTTTGACTGCTACTCATCAAGCTCGATCGATAGATACACATTTTGTATGGTATCATAGCTTATACTACGATTCCGTGGCCGCCATCTTTGACTTCAAAATAGCGTCGGATATTCAATTTTGAGTTCTATTCATGAAGCCGGATCGATATATACCCATATTGCATAGTATTTATCCGAAGCAGCATTGCCGTTAAATAGCAAACATAATGAAGTATTGATCACCATCTTGGAACCTAAGCCGCCATTTTGAATTCCAATACCCCTACAACCACATCCACATCCTAATGAATGTGTATGCCAAATTTGATTGTTATTTCTTGACGCATTCCAGAGTTATGCCGGAACATACATACATATATACACATTGGCGAAGCCAGCTTTTTCTTTTTTCTTACTCACTCGCCTAAACATACACGAGAAAGAGCGAGATAAAAGAGGAGGTAAGCTGCCATCTCTTCTATCTTTCTCCTTCTCGTGTATGTTTAGGAGAGTGAGTGAGAAAAAAGAAAATGCTGGCTCCGCCAATGTATATACATTAGTATGGGACAAACATCAAATTCTCGCTCCAGTCGACTTTTTTGATTCCATTTAGGTCCCATATGAACTGTGCAAAATTTCATCGCAATCGGTGAAATTATAATTTTGCGCAAGCGGTTCTAAGTTTTCATAGGATTTACTATGAGGAAAGTTACACTTTCAAATAAAAAATCCCAGAGGTCGCCCCATGTCTCCTTAATTCAAATCGATCAACGCTTTTTGTAGAAAAATCATTTATGAAACTTTCCTTCGAAGACCGCAAAACAATTGGATGCTTGTGGAAAAAGTTATTGATTTATTACCGATTAGTGATCCAACGAACTGCTTTTTGTTTTGTTTTATTAGCAGCACTGTAGCTGTTGCCTTGGCTGCGGCTGTTTCTGGGGGTGGTGTTGCCTCCCGCCACTCCATGCAGCAACGGCAGCAGCAGTGCTGCTGATAAAACAAAACAAAAAGCCGTTCGTTGGATCACTAATCGGTAATAAATCAATAACTTTTTCCACAAGCATCCAATTGTTTTGCGGTCTTCGAAGGAAAGTTTCATAAATGATTTTTCTACACGAAGCGTTGATCGATTTGAATTAAGGAGACAAAGGGCGACCTCTGGGATTTTTTGATTGAAAGTGTAGCTATTTCCATAGTAAATCCTAATTAGCTTAAGTTAAAATACACATAAATACAAACAAAAAAAAAAAAAAAATAGTAAATCCTATGCAAACTTTGAACCGCTTGCGCTAAATTATAGTTCCACCGATTGCGCTGAAATTTTGTACGGTTCATATGGGACCTAAATGGGATCTGAAAAGTCGACTGGAGCGAGGATTTATTTTTTCCATACAAGCGTGTCCCATACTAATATACATACATATAAACATACAAATAGACAAACATACAAATACATAAACATACAAGCATATCAACATACAATCATACATACATTGACTTTTGTATGTATTGATTAATAACTCTGCCAAGAAATGAACTATACATTATTAGCCATTGTCAAGATTCCAGAGAAATAAATTTCTTTCGCATTGAAAATGAAGCTCAAAAATCGTGACAATATGTAATCTTTGCAGCATCGTTTACGCTACCTAGTGAACCAGCTACAAACTATAGTGTTCACTATAAGCAAGGTATGAATGTGGAGAACATCTTCTCTGAAGATAGTATTCTAAAATTTTGCATAATTCTATAGATATTCTCATCCATCTCTCATCTATTTATAGAACGCTGGGCGGGGCGTTTTTTTTTATTTAAATATTTATTTGAAAGGCTCATGCGCCTTAAAGCATAACGGAGCCAATTTACATAATAATGATTACATGTTCTAATTACAACGGTAACCTTGTGCATACAGTTCGTTTATTCTTCTATCGTCTTCTTCCATGTACTGTTTCCTCAATTCGGCATCCTCGATCCAAGAGTATGAAGACCGTCTACTCCGAGTGCGTACAGGTGAAACATCAGGGACTACAATAACGCTTCTATCACTTGCGGTGGCGGATGATGATGCAGGCTTTTTTGCTATTTGGCTGCTGTTCGCTGTGTCCGAGTCAATCGATCTTTGCCGCTTTGTTTCAGATTTGCTCAGTTTGGGTGCAGTTGCTTTGACACTGGAGGCGTCCGACTTTGATAGAGATGGCCATTGTTCATCGTGGTTTGATTCCTGCTGCTGTTTGGATGCTTTTGTTACCGGCGGCTGTGGTGTGGTAATGAGGTGCGGTTGGATGTTATTTTTCGCTGCGGCTTCTGAACACCGGAGTTTTGGATGTAGTTTATCTCCGCAATGTTTACACGTGCGAACTTGTTGAAAGTGAGTAACTGACGTGATTTCGTCAGCGATAGTTACATACGATGGTATTGGTTTCGTTATTTGCATTCGCACCACGCGAACTCCATTATTGAGGCCTGGAAAATAATTCTTCCAGACCTCATTTCGAATGCTAAATATATTACCATATTGGCTCATATGGCTGATTATGGCCAAGTTGTCGATTTCCTCCGGGAGGTCATTAATACGAACATCCACTGCGGTGCTATCAACGTAGACCGGTAGCGGAATATCGATCGTTTTCCCATCACACTCCATACAATGTTTGAGATGGAACTTCGTTGCGATGTCAGATGCGGCTTTCTCGCTGTGCATCGAAAGATACACAACGTTTTTAACATTGTGCAGCTGCAAGCTCTTCACTGAGGTCCAGTCCATCTTGAGCTCCTCATCGAGGAACTTCCTGATGTCCGGAACGCTTGCCGCCGTGGAAGAATAGAAATGTCAAGTACGACACAGTTATTTCTCGATATCGGCATGCTGCGACACAAAAAAAAAATCTGGTGGAGGAAAGCAATAACGCACGTCTGGTGTGAGCGAAGGATGGATAGCAACTGGGGCGGGGCGTTATGGACATCTGTCCTATAAATAGGACGCTGGGCGGATATGGGCTAACTTAGTTTTACTAACAATTTCGGATATAATTTGGTGTTTTTCGGCTTTCAGTCACAGAAAAGCGTTGATTATTTCAAATCATTGCCTAAGTTTCGATCCTGTGGTTGGGATCTTCATCAGGGCTCCAATCCGGTAAACAAGAACAGATGTGTTCCCAAAGTGTTAAGTGTTGCGACTGGAACGGTTAAGCGTACCACCCACCCACCATCTCAACCAGGGTGCTGGTTGGTCCAATGTTATAAGTGCGGTGCTCAACCCTTATGAAAACGACAATCCTCCGTGTGATCAACACGATCTTCACAAGTTGATTCATATCGAGCCCTGATGAAGATCCCAACCACGGGATCGAAACGTAGGCAATGATTTGAAATAATTAATGCTTTTCTGTGACTGAAAACCGGAAAAACATCCAGTTTCCGTAAAACCCAGTCAGTCCCTGTATGAAATATTCGGATATAATAAACTTCAATTAGTCCGCAAAGAGTAAATCATCTATTTTGGACTGGAAAGCAAAATACAGGTTTATACTCAATCCCTCTCAGAGGGGTGTAGGTGACCAGAGAGTAAAATTTTCATTGTCTATGAAACAAATCATCGTGAATATTGAAAATCCTGAGGAATCAAAACAAAATTATTGTGAATGAATTTTCTCGCTTGCTCATTTATTTTTCTGTCAATTTAAAATTTCACTGAGAAAAATATAGCTGAGTCGTAACTAAGGGTATGCACTTCGTTTCGTATCGTATCGTTTCGCGACCATTTTACGCCTCATTTAGCATGGCTCAACCCCATTTGGCATAATGCCATTTGGCATGAATGCCATTTGACATAATGGCTCTTTGGCATAATGCCGTTTGGCATAACACGAAGAACAGCCTTCTTGGTAATAATAATATTTGTTATGCCAAATGGTCATTATGCCAAACGGCGTTATGCCAAATGGGGTAGGGCCATTTCGCATCATTGACACGGAAACTTTATTTTGAAGTTGGAATTATTTAGTCAAGCTAATTGAGAATTGTGCTGTAAAACAGTAAAACACTGAGTACAGTAGACGTTCGCTCGGTACAAACGCTTTAACTGTAATGCGTTTTAACTGCAAGTCCGTTAACTGCAACAGTTTTGCAGCCATCGCACCGCTATCCGTCGAAATGGAATGTCAAAAGCGATGTGGTGTTTTCGCATACAGTTTTGATGCAGTGCGATGTTTTTCAAATGCTCATTGGCTGCATTCTGCAGCAACTGATAGTTATTTGACATCTGCCAGTTGTTGCAGTTATCGAATTTCATTCGGTAAGTGCAACACGTAAAACTGGTTGCAGTTATCGAACGTCTTCCCACATTTGCCAGATCGTTTTGTACCTAGTCCGTCCATCTTGCACGCTGCCCTCCAGGTCTTCCTGTACCATCCAGATCTCTTGTGAATACCAGCTTTGCAGGGCTGTTTCCGGCATTCGCACAACATACCCTACCCATTGTATCCTTCCAGCATTTACGACCTTCCGGATGCTAGGTTCGCCGTAGTGTGCCGCCAGCTCGTGGTTCATTCTCCGCTACCACACACCGTTCTACTGCACACCGTCAAAGATGGTCCTTAGCTGTCCTTAGCATCCGACGCTCGAACACTTCGAGTACTCTCATGTTCTCTTCGAGCATAGTCCAGGTCTCGTGCCCGTAGAGAACCACCACCGGTCTTATCAGTGTTTTGTTTTATGTTTTCAGTTTAAAATCGAATCAGCGACATTTTTTCTTTTACTTTCACTGCTTTTGCCTTGCGTTAAACACAATGTCGGAAGTGGGACGCTGTATTGTACCACGTCTTCTTGTACCGGTCGGATTTTCATGGTGTAGACGATGGTTGGTTTTCTCAGCAGCTGATGTAGTTCGTGGTTCATTTGCCTTCTCCGGTTCCCGTATTCCATTTGCACTCCGCCGTAAATGGTACGCAACACCTTCCGTTCAAAAACTCCAAGGGCTCGTTGGTCCTCTGCTCGTATAGTGCTTCGTGCCCATAGAGGACTACCGGTCTAGAATCGTGTGACGGTGAACTTTGTTCGATCGTAGTGTTCTGCGGAGTCCAATGTAAGTTTGGTTTCCTGCCACAATGTGCCTCTGAATTTCTCTGCTGGTGTCGGTGTCGGCGGTCACCTGTAAGCCAAAGTGCACGAATTCTCCGAACGTCTCGATTTCATCACTGTGAATAGAAATTCGGAGTGGCGGGCGCGTTAATTTCTCCCTAGAGTACTTTGTCATCAAGTACTTTATCTTCGACACATTAATGACTAATCCGATTCGCCTAGATACATCCTTTAGTCGGAAGTAATTTTCCACTACCGTCTCAAATTTGCAAGCTATAATATCAACATCATCATCGAAAACAAGCAGCTGAACGGACTTCGTGAAAATCGTACCACTCGTGTTTGTCCCCGCTCTCCTCTCAGTGCATAACTGACACTGAGGAAGCTTACAAGTGGTAGTCGACATACGCGTATCTGTCAAAGGATGAGCAAACCTTTACGGAATTGGTAAAAACTACAAAACTGATTACACCTAGGATTATACTCTTTGGAAGAAGGTATTTTGCTTAGAGGGTTCGAAAAGTCGGTACAAGAAAGAAAAAAAAATGTTTACTCATCGCTTTTGTAGCTTCAAGAGGCCTCACATCCGTTCGGGCCCCGGGCCCCACAAACCTTAATCCGAGCCAGCTTTAATCTTCTAGCGATTTCTTGCTTAACTTCGCTACAAATACTGTTAAAAATTGTCTCATTTTCGTTAAAAAATAAAAATAATCATAAACATAGATCATGTCGTAATATGTACTTAGGATTTGACAACAGTTGCAGCTAATCTCTCAAACGACAATTCATCAGCACTTCATACATCATGTCGTATTTGCAAACGATTAGATTTCCATCTGAGCAATCCCATTACGTGTGTGCTCTGAAACTGCGGTAGACATTATGGCTCAACTGCCTGGCCTGCACTTTTTTTTTTTTTTTTTTTTTTTTATTTGTGAATTTTAACTTATTGCTAATTCTTCACACCGGCCTGCACTATCCCACACGATGCACCGATATAAGCGTGGGCGGCATTCCCCCATCAAGAAGTAACCATGCTGTTTCCCATTTCAATTCACCGCGACAAACGCGAACGCCCGGAAGGTAGGTATAGGCAGTCCTATATAGAAAGTGACAGGTACGATCTAGCGTAGATCTCCTTCATACCCCACGGTACCGGTGCGGTGCACACTGGGGCAGGATGCCATTATCGACAGACAAAACCTCTAGCGCTCTGGATATGCACCCTAGAGGTTTGGCGTCTTCTACAAAAAGGCTTGGGGTAATGTGGACCAAATTTTGGTAACTCTATATTTGATCTAGATAAGTTAGAACTGATCTAGATCAGTTCTATCTTTTTACAGAAGCCTCGTATCAAAAAAATTTCTTGGACAAAGTTGTTTGTTGTTATGTTATTGACATATCTTCCGAAGATACTAATACTCCACAACTTACGTAGATGGCGCTATCTGATATTTAACCAAAAGTACTCCAAAAAAATCAATTTTGACAATTTCTCTATGTGTTGATGTTTTATTAATCATGATTTGCATCGAATGTTCAAATATACATACTAATGGTTCTGGTTGATACAAATTTTGAACATTTTTCAACTATTTTTTCATAAGTTTTCATCAAAGTAGTTGAAAAAGTATGTTCTACAAATCTTTGAATAACTCATGAAGCAGCAGGTCCTGGCATGTGGTATTTTGTTCATGACTAGTCGAGAACCTGTATTATATCGTAAATAGCAAACGAAAGTGGGGTAATGCTTATTTTGTTATTTGCACACTATTCAAATAATGCATGATTTTTTGAATAAAATGTAATTTCTATCCATTGTTTCTATAAAAGCCTTGTTTTCTTAATTATAATATTTAGTTGATAGCTAAGAAGGGATATTACTATACAAAATAAATATATATGGATTGTATATAAAGCTACATGTTTTTGTTAGAAGCATACTCTATGAGCCAATACATTGTTGTTTCTCGCCATAACATTTCTGCAGTTCACATATTATGAACATTCGCCATGTACCCTATCATGCAAGCACCTGATCTAACCTCACTTTGTTCAGCGAGCTGTTTACAAGGTGTTAGTATCTGGAGCGACGAGAAAATAAATGCATGTTATTCGTTCCGGAATCATTGTGATATTCAAATATCGTTTATAGTCAACTTTACTAGCACAACATCAGTCGTCAAAATCACATTTCACTGAGATTCTACCGAAAAACAGTTTCGCCGGATCTCCACCACAGACTAAGTCTATGTAAACAGCTCGCCAAACTATCAGTTCATAGCGTTGTGATGTCATCTTGCAGTAATCATGTATATATGGAATTTACTAAAATTTACATATCTTGTGCTTTGTTCAATCAATTTCAAATATTTTTCCATAAATTAAAAGCTAAATACAATACCATGCGATCATCTGAATGTAGGTTTTGCGTCAGATTGATAAAATTCAAGATATTGGCGAATTTTTGGGACGATCTCCTTAAATTTTAGCAATTTCCAAAAATATATGAAGAAATGTATTTATTTCAATAAAAAAAAAAATTACAAATTCTTCCTCAACGTTTATTTGACACATCATATGTAGGCGAGTTACAGTAAAAAAATCAGCACAATCGGAGCATTGATTACGGAGAATGAGATGTGTGAAGTGAGCGACTTTGCTTAAAAATAGAACAAAAATCGATTTTAAATCATCAACCTTGTATGGAAAGTCGAAAAAATTACCGCTCTACTGTATTTTTTTTCCTTCACGTTTTCGAACTCAGGGCATGATTCTACACCAAAAATGATCATCAGCTTACCGAGTTCAGAAATGCTGTAAACTAGTGTAATAATTATTCTAGAGATTTTTGGCTAAGGAATAGTATTAAAATCATCTTAAAAAACATGCATTATTTGAATAGTGTGCAAATAACAAAATAAGCATTACCCCACTTTTGTTTGCTATTTACGATATAATACAGGTTCTCGACTAGTCATGAACAAAATACCACATGCCAGGACCTGCTGCTTCATGGATTATTCATAAATTTATAGAACATACTTTTTCAACTACTTTGATGAAAACTTATGAAAAAATAGTTGAAAAATGTTCAAAATTTTTATCAGCCAGAACCATTAGTATGTATATTTGAACATTCGATGCAAATCATGATTAATAAAACATCAACACATAGAGAAATTGTCAAAATTGATTTTTTTGGAGTACTTTTGGTTAAATATCAGATAGCGCCATCTACGTAAGTTGTGGAGTATTAGTATCTTCGGAAGATATGTCAAAAACATAATAACAAACAATTTTGTCGAAGAAATTTTTTTGATACGAGGCTTCTGTAAAAAGATAGAACTGATCTAGATCAGTTCTAACTTATCTAGATCAAATATCGAGTTACCAAAATTTGGTCCACATTACCCCAAGCCTTTTTGTAGAAGACGCCAAACCTCTAGGGTGCATATCCAGAGCGCTAGAGGTTTTGTCTGTCGATAATGGCATCCTGCCCCAGTGTGCGGTGGTCGGTGGTCCCGAACGAAGCACCATAGTTCAGGTGCAGTATGCCATAGCACCACATACCGCCATAATTCGTGACCGCGAGCTGACAGGCGATTGTGCAAATAAACCACTCGGTTTTCATCTGGCGATTTGATTAATTCGGTGCTAATCTTCGTCAGCTCGATCAGGCACTTCCAGCAGGCGAAGACATTGCTGCATTGCTGAATTGGTATTCAGGTGCAACATTTTATGCACTCTGCTTGCACCGCGGTCGATCATATCTTCACCAGGAAGAGAAAACTGCAACATTGCCGCCGCTGGCTGGTTGGTGGTGTGTGACACCCTGCACGGATTTGCATAGGGCACCTTCTTGCACTGAATAAGCGAAAACTAATTACGTTCATCATCCACGCCAACGCAACGCCAATAGGTGGAACGGAACGGAATGCGCTAAATTTTAATTCATGGCAGCACTTCGGCGCAGCCAATAGGGCGCAATTTGTTATCTCAATAGGTCGTTCACGAAGAATTCGAAATGAAGTGAGTCCAAACCAGCTAGTCGTGGTTTGCGCGGAAAATTCGTGCAACATGAATCTGTCAGAGGTTAGTCGGGTTAAATTTGATCTGTCAAGACTGTCGAGTTCAAGTGGAAGAAACTAGGATAATTGGATTCTCAGACCAGGTTAACCCGTAAACACCCGGGATGATCTACTTTTGGCAGAAATGCAATATCTTCTTTGTTTTAAAACATTTAACTCCGGAGTTTTTTTTATAGTCAAGGGGAATAGTTGTGCTAAGAAATGCATGGTACCTCTCCTCTTTGCACCATCCCCCCTATTGCTGGTAGCCGGAAATACGTGGCTTTTTTGTATTTTTTTTTTTATAAATTCTACATGTGTTTGCTCAAATTTCACCATTTTGCTAATCATCAATAGTTTTTACTGATCTTTGTCATGCAATGTATTACTACTACTCGTCATAGTCTGTTGAAGTTTTGACCCCAAAGCTATTCTAAGACCTCCAAAGTAGTCCGAAGTTTGCGTCACAAATCCAACATTCTAAACCAAATTTGATACACGATGAATCATCACAGAACATAGTCTACGCTACTCAGAAAACCTCAAAGCACTCCTAGAAAATTTATATTACATGAATTGGGTGATCTAGGTCATCCAAACTACTCTGGAATTCATTTTCTTAAGATCTACAACATCTACCATCATTTATGTTCACACTGAATCACGTTGATGTCCATTAGACCTCGCAATGTTCCGAACAACTCAAAATTGTGGTAGTTGGACATTCCGTGAAATACAAATGGCATCCAAAACACTTTGAAGTTTGGGTTACGATATCTACATCCTGTATCATAGAGATGAACCAGCCGCCGGCTGAAAATCTCATTAATAAAGATAAATAATAATAAATAATAATAATCCTGTATCATGCTTCAATTGTAAAAAAATATTCGTGGAATGTAATTTTTACTGCGGATGGAACCTCATTGCACAACTATAATGCTTTTGATACATTCATGGGATATTCCAGGCTTTCCAAACCATTCTGGAATTGGGGCCTTTACGTTCTACAGGCTCTACTCTTGTTTCTGTTCACTCTATCGGCATAATTCTTAAACGAGACACAATCGTTGCACCTCATAATATTACTATGTAGCAACACACAGTGGGTGTCCACTTGCACACAAATAGACCCAATGTATTTTGAAGTATGGGTCGTAATATCTGTAAATCTTAGGATATTTCATTACATCGAATGCTCGCGGAATATAATCTACGCTACTCTTAGAGCCTCGGAGTGCAATTCTGATAACTTAGCAACATTCACTTGGTGATCTAGGTCATCAAAACTATTCTGGAATTCAGACCTTTGGGCTCCACAAGCTCTACTCTTGTATCTCTTTACTTAATCAGTGAAGCCCCTCCAAAAAATCTGTCAGGAATTCCTCCAAGACTTTTTCCAAGAATTACTTGAAGAATCTTTCTAGGTTTTTCTCCAAGAATTTCGGCCAATAACTCCTGGAAGAATTCATCCTGGAATTTTTCCAGAAATTCCTCGAAAATTCATCCATGAGTTAATCCAAGAATTCTACCAGAAATTCCTACAAGAATCCCTCAAGATTTTTTTCCAAGGATTCCTTCAAAAACTCCACCAGAAATGTCATCAAAAATTCTGTCAAGAATTCCTTAAATAATCCCTCTAGGTATTTCTCCAAGAATTTCTCCATGAATTCCTCATTAGGGCGGTTCAGACTTCAAACATGTTAAACATTCAAAGCTCCCATACGTTTATTATAATCCTTGGTGCAAAACTAGAGTCCTGTCAAATTTTCAGCCTTTTCGGTGGTGATTTAATGGTGGCTCAAGAGCAAAATAGCTTTATATGGGAATTACTATGGAGAATTTTCAAAAACGGTTCTCCAGACTGTAGAGCATTAACACATGGATGAAGTAACAGGCTCAAAAGGCAACTTGAATTCTTCAAATCTTAATGATGAGTGTTGCCGAAGACTGCAACTCATTTCGACTCACGAGACAGAAGTTATTAATCAATATTCATCCATGTACCGTCAATGGGGGTGACAATGGGTCTGGGGGGTGAGATTGGGTCAAAACGGAGAAACATAAAATTTGAAATAATTCGTCAACTATCGCTAATTTATATTGAAAACTTTATATTATTTCAAAGAGGAGATGTTTTTAAACGTCATGATGCAGAATAAGATGCTTAGCAATAATCATTTTTTGTTAAATTTGTGGCTAAACTTATGTGATGAAACTACTAGTAAATCACTCTGAAAAAATTTCTCCTTCGCAATGTTCCACACAAGCACCTAACCGTAAATTTTCTTATAAGTGGTTAGCTGTAGGTATTACCTGGTTGATGCAATGAAAAAAGTGGGCTGTTAATGCACTTTTTATTTAAAAATTCAATATTTTCGACCCTATGTCTAAATATTAGGAATGGGGGTGAGATTGGGTCGAGCAAGTTATCGAGTGCACAAAACCTTAACTAAAAATTCAACTTGTTATACAGTCCCCATTTGACTTTAAAGTCGTGCCATGTTTATCGTACCTTCATAAAAAACACGATTTTTTCGAAAATATGTCGACGAAGTGTCAAGCGAGTTTGTTCATACGTTTAGTGCCTAAAATCATTTATAAAAATACACCCATGCGTTTGGACAGCTTTTCTAATCATCATCTAGCCTTTAGTGTACTGCATATTCATTTCAATGTTATTGCGAGAGAGGGTCTAATAGTGTGAAATGTTGTGTAACATAATACTTGAACGACCCTCTATCTTGAGAGGCCAATGATCATGTACATAAGAGCTTATAACGGAGGGTTTGGCTAAACATTTCTTATGCAGTATACTAAAAATATCATGTTATTTTTTTTTCAATCAATCTTTCAATGCGTCCCTCCCTCATTGTAATCTTCCCCCTCCTCTTTTGGAGGTTTGTTACCCGGGCAAAACTCGCGGTAAAACTGCAGCAGCAAGTGACCCTTGGAGCTGTGTCTCAAGGTCGGCTTACTACTGGGCAATCGGAGGGGCTTCACGACCAACGTGCAGACACTGTCACCTTACTTGGGTTATGGTATTACAAATATGGAACTATGGAATTGAAACTATTGGTTTTATTGCAAATTTACTACTACACACCATCAAGTGGGTGGTATTTATTGGAAACTATTGTAGATTATGGGTGTAGAGTGGGTGTTTTATTGAGAAATTGAGGACGTACCGGTACTGCTGCTGTTGGTTGTGCTTGGCCTGGTGTATTGGTCGGTGGACGAGCGCTCGCCGATGCTGTAGCGGGCTGGACTGCCTGTCCGCCGGCGGATTGACGGCTTGTGGTGGTGGTTTGGTGGTCGTAATAACTTGGTGGATCGTGCGAACAGATCGTCTTGGCTTGACGGTGCGATCTATCTGTCTCACTGGCGTCTTCCCTCTTTGTCGAAGATCGACAGAGCCCAGGACAAGGCCGGATTGACTCTGCCGAGAGGGGTCCTCTTTGGCGGTTAGGGCGCCTTTCGGGGCCCGAGGAATTCGCTCCTTAACGATTATGGCCTCGCAAGACCAGAGCGGGGTTACTCTCTTTTACGCTTTAGGCGTAGTGGCCAACTAGGGACCACTAGGCCGAGTCGTATGAACTTCGTATCTTCTCCCAAATCGTTCAAGCCACTCACTGATATTGTAACTAGGACACTTTATAACAATTTCTTATCGATCCGAAGCACACGAACGCCAGATACTTAATGAGGGATGGCGGATTCTTTTTACGCCTTAATCCTTACAATCACTTCTCCATCGAGACAGTTATTGTTCCACCACCCCTTTTGTATAGGATCTACGCCCGCCTTTTCATGTTGTACCCACTATGTGTATCCCAACATGTCTGCTCCTTGTACCCACTCTGTACCGTTGTAATGTTTTACATCATTCGAATTAAAATCTAGCTAACCCTACTAACAAACATACAATTTTATACATTTTAATTTAATTAACCCTACTAACCCAACACCTAATAACCTAAGAGACGTGACAGTATCAAAATAAACATATAGCACATTTTAAAAATCTTCAAATCATGTAACACACGGTTACACTATCCCCCCACCTCGGAAAAATAAATGTTGCATCACGTTGAAACATTTATTTTCCTTCACAAAACAAATTAAAATCAATTAAAAACATCAAGACAATTACCAAATATATTCACAACAAATTACAATTAAAAACGTTACGTAGTAGTTAAAATATCTATAAGTTTACGACGACGACATAACACGTTAAAACCTTGTGTAACTAAGCGTATTATTGCAAGATAAGTGAACTCGTTTCATATCTACTCTTTGTTAGGCTGATTGAACTTCTCTTTTCTAGGTTTGTTCCACCAGTTGGCCACCTGGTGGATAGGGAACAACTCTAGGAAGGATATCCGTTCATTTGGAATCAATTAAGATGCTGATCAGGTATGGTGCGGTACATATTACAGTAGACAAATGTTTCTACTCTTCGACCCTATTCTATTCCTCTCCTCCTATTTTCCTAATTTTAGTACTCAGTCTTATTGTCTGCGCACAACAATAGACTCTTGATTCTTCAATCCGGATTGATTTACATTCGTATTTTAAGTATCTCTTTCTCTTTCATAGGCAATCTACAAACAGACTACATATAAACAGCAAAGACACCAACCGTGTTTGCTATGATTGCATTTGCCCTCAATTTATGACCAACGACGACAACAACGACATTGACCACAACGACGAATTAGGCGGTTATCACAACGAGGACATAATTGTGACTGGACGATGCTCTTGACGATGACGTGATATAAACACTGACGACGACGATGGAACTATGCAACAGGCGTTGACGATGTGGACGACAACGACGTAGGAAACGAAATGATGAATGACGGCAATTCGGACGACAACATTCAACTATAATTCACAACACGATGATAACACGACGATCAATGAAACTTAAACTTCCCTTTGGTTCTAAGATGATCTGGACTAACGAACACAAAGTGAAATAGTGACGACGGATGACGGTGCAGTTCGACGATTACCTAGGATGACGACGACGACCTACACACGACGATGGACGCAGCTAACAATAACCTAGTATCCTTCTTCACTTCTCGCCTTTCTTAAATAACTCCTCAATTTTATTTTAGGAATTCATATCCTGCTCATTACCCGGACGCAGATCACTGGCGGAAAATACTCCGAGACTACGGCCGGTTTCGTCTGCTACCTCGTACGAGCTGCTTCCCCGTTTCGCGATAACGGTGCACGGCGTGTACAGAGGCCCATATTTGGCATTGTAATGCTCTACAGCTGAGGACTGCCGGAAGTTACGTTTGAACACCTTCTGGCCAATCCGGTAAGCTGGAGCAAACTTCTTATGCCGCAAATTATACACCTTTCTACTCTTTTCATCACTCTTTTCCAAGTTTTCTTTCACCTTTTCAAATAGTTTTCCTCCTACTTCTTTCCTGTATTCTTCTCTTGCCTCTATCGACAGGTCTCCTTCATCTCTTTCCCGCCTATGCTCTTCTCCTTTCAAGACCTTCTCATGTCCGTACAAAATCCGGTATGGAGTGAACCCGGTCGAAGCATGAACAGTAGTGTTAATCAGCTCCTCGATATCAGCGACCCTGGTGTCCCAAATCCGCTGGTCGGTCTGCATGTAGGTGCGCAAACACGCGTTGATCGTCCTGTTGGTCCGCTCCACAGGATTTGCTTGGCTGTGGTGCCTCGAATTGGGCCAATGGCGGATGCCTCTCGCCTTCAGCAGAGATTGGAACTCTTTTCCAGTGAAGGTCGTGGCATTATCGCTAATGACCACTTCTGGAGTTCCGTATCGCCTAATCCAGACATCCTCGACTATCTTACACACCCCTTTGGCCTCGATCCTTTTCACAGGAACTAGGATGACCCATTTAGAAATAATATTCATCAGGACTAGCAAATGGCAGTTCCCGTTCTTGCTTCTAGGCAGGCTCTGTATGTAATCTAGAGCTAGTATCTGGAATGGCCGGTCCGTAAGTTTTTGCTTACCCATTTCTGGAGCTGATGCTGCATTTGTCGGCTTGCATTGCTTGCACGTGGTACAAGCCTGCACGTGACGCTTGGTATCTACTGCCATTTTTGGCCAGTAGTACCTGATTTTGATTCGCTGCAAGGTCTTCTCGTATCCTGGGTGAAGGACGTCATCGTGTTCCTGCCGTAGCACAGACTCTCTCAGATCCTCCGGCACGCATAGCTTCCATTCGAATCGATAGTCCAATACGTCCGATGCTACCGACACAAATTTAAACAGCTTCCGTTCTTCAATTTTAAAGTCTACATAGCTTTCCGGATCTTGCTCGACTTTGCGAAACTGCTTTGCATACCAGTCGTTATCCTTACTGACGTCTAGCACCTCTACCGACCTGGAAAGGGCGTCCGCAACTATGTTTTCTGACCCCTTTCTATGCTGGACCACCATGTCGTACTGCTGCAATAGAATACTCCAGCGGCTGAGCTTTGACGAGGGCTTCCATGTTCATAATGAACGAAAGCGCCGAAGAGTCTGTGATGAGCGTGAATCGGGTTCCCTCTACATAAGGCCGAAACCGTTCAATCGATTCCAACGCAGCCAGACCTTCCTTTTCTGCCGCTTTCCACGCCCTTTGCGGCGTGGTGAGCTTCCGCGAGTAGTAAGCAACGACGTGTTCTGCTCCTTCGACTTCCTGCGTCAAAATACCGGCAATCGCCAGGTCACTGGCGTCGGTTTGAATTTTGAACGGCAAGTCGAATCGCGGGTTAGCCAGAACCGGTGCAGTTATCAGTTTCTCCTTCAAAATGTTGAACGCCTTTTCCGCTTCGGGATTCCAACTCACGACCTTAGGTTTTCCCTTCAGGAGATCCGTCAGGGGAGTGGTCACTTCGCTAAAACAGTCAATGAAGCGACGATAGTAATTAACCATCCCCAGAAACCTTCTGAGTGAGCGAATTGAGGATGGTCTCTCGAAGTTGACGATCGCTTCAACCTTATCGGGGTTCGGACGAACTCCGCTTTCCGAAAGAATGATTCCGAGGTAGGGCAACTCTGGAACGCAAAATTTGGATTTCTCCAAGTTAATCAACAAATTTGCCGCGTTCAGTCGCCTCGCTACCTCCTCCAAAGTCCGTACATGTTCGTCAAACGAGTTACTGGCAACAACAATATCGTCCAGGTATAAGAAAACGTTGGGTTCCAGTTCCCCGTAACCCAGGACCTGGTCCATCAGCCTCGATAACGTTGCTGGGCTGTTGACCAGTCCGAACGGTAGCCGGGTAAACTGGAACAGTCCTCGCCCGAAAACCCTGAACGCCGTGTATTTCCTCGAGTCCTCATCCAAAGGGATTTGCCAAAAAGCTTTGGACAAATCGATGGTTGTCAGGTATTTCGACGAACCTAATCTGCCCAAGATTCTATCCTGATGCGGCAGTGGATACGCATCCCGTCGAGTCCTCTCGTTCAACTTTCTCGCATCCAGGCACATCCGAACCTTGATTTTCTGCTGTCCGTCTTCCTCGGTTTTCTTCATTACGGGGATGATCAATAAGGCCCAATCGCTGCTCGATCGCTCAACCACTCCTGATGCTATCCACTTGTCCAGCTCCTCGTTCACATTCCGTTGTACTTCCGGGGACCAAGGGTATGGGTTCAGACGTACAGGAGGCGCGTTCTGAAAACTCTCCTCGAATTCGATTTTGTGGCTGATTAACGATGTAGTTTCCAAGGGTCCTCCGTCGACAAATGCCTTAAACCTGTTCTTCACCTCTGCCAGACGATCCTTCTGCTCCTGAGTCAGCATACTAGCTTCTTCCAATTCTACTCGCTCGGCCTCGGCAACTTCGCGATCCTCCAAGGAGTTCTGGACTGTGGGTTGAATATTGAACAACCTCCAGAAGTTCATACCTAATATGAGCCTCCGCTTCATCGAAGGAGCCACCAAGGTAGTGAGAATCCGCGTTTGACCTTCAAAAGATACTGGCAGGTTCACGTAGCCTTTAACTGCCAACTGATTTCCTCCCGCTGTTGTAACCTTCGTTTCGGTGCTGAAAACCTTCAACTTCAGCTTTCGAATCAAACTCTCACTACCGGTTCCTAGGATGGATACCTGCGCTCCGCTGTCCAATAATCCCACTAATCGCAAACCCAACACATCTACACCTGCAAATGGCCGATTATCTCCTTCTACCTCCACGAGCAACACACTAACATCCGAGCAATATGGAACGAATACTGTCGGAGGCTTTTTCAATGTGACTCGACGACCTCCTACGCCGATCCTTTCGGGTTTTTTGCACAATATGGGCAATTGTCCCTCCTATAATTGTGGAAGCCACAAACGGTACAAAAGACTTCCTTCGGAGCTAAACACGCTGAATGGTAGTGGAACTTTCCTCTGCAGTTAAAGCACGTTGTCCTATCCGGAACCTTGTACTCCGCGACTCGTTTTTCCAATGCCTGCTTGCTTGATTCCGGTTGACTTTCCTTACATTCTCCGTCGGCTGGAGCACTCTGCTTCCTCGGTGGGAATGATCCTGGTTTATCCGGAGTTCTTTTCCAGCTCGGACGATTCTGCTCTCTACTACCTTGAGGTGGATCTGATGCCTTCCAGGTTTTTCCACCGGACTGGTTCCTACTCTGGAATGGTTTCGCTGAAACTTCATGCACCTGAGCCGGTTTCTGCGTAGATTCCTGGTCTCTGCTCCTGTACATCCACATGTTGACCGAGTCCAGCTTCCTTCCCCACTGTCGAAGGGCTTTCAAGGTCCGGACTCCTTTCACAACCAACACGTTTTTGTAGTCGGACCGAAGGTTGCGGAAGACGATGTCGAACTGCCTTTCCTCCGACGGCGGAACAGCCATGTAGCGGAAGATTTCGACTACCGCATTGTAGTAGTCCTGGAATTTCTCAGCACGCCTTTGTCTCCGCTGCGCAGCCTGTTGCTCGTAGTGGAAGTCCATATCCGGAGGCTGAAACTCCAACTTCAATTCCGCAACAAGCTCGCCCCAGTTGCAGAAATCCCTGTTCCTTTTGCCGTCCATGTACCACGTCCTGGCATCTCCCGCAAACAGGTGAATGGCCTCGCTGAACAACATCCGTTTACTCAGGCCCTCCGCTTCCGCCATGAATTCCACCTCTTCGATGAACTTGTTCAGCTTCTTCCCATCGTCCTTCCCGTCGTATCGCAGTTTTCAGTCTGCTACTGACCGAGGTCTACGCCTGAGTCCTCGCGAGCTTCCTGACTCCGCTTCCGAAACACTTTCCTCTTCAATCTCGCTGTCGACAAACCTTTCCTTTTGAAGCTGCTTTTTCTCTTCCCTACTTCCCATTTTCTTGCCTAACTGGACTACGTGATGTACATCTTCGTGTGATTCGACAGACCCGGACGATTTTCTATCCCTTTCCTCGCTCATTCTGCTTAGTCGTTCCTCAATGTAGCTGTCCACATGATCAATCAACTTCTTAAGCATTTCTTCAGACTTCCCTACACTTTTCGCTTTACTAATCTTTTTCTTTGGGCTTATCGCTTTCGCTTTCGCCTTCTTGCCAATCTTCTTCTTTCTGCCTACTTTCTTTTTCCGTTTATCTTCGCGAGTATTTCCACTTGAATAGTCTTCCTCCTGCCAATCTACATCACCGGGGTTGTCATTTTCTTGGATACTAAGACCCATCAGATTCCTACTGATTCTGTCGTCTACAGTTTGACCTGCATCACGACTTTCGTTCCGTGAGGAACTCAACAGCCTCAAAACCTCGTCTTCTAAACCTTTCACATCTACCATATCCTTCAGCCTATCCAATCGGTAGTACAGGTGAATCAACCTGGTTTGCACTGCCGACATATCGGTTTTCTTCGTCCTACTGTTCTCAAGCTTATCGCGGATCTTGGTCAACTTCTCCTTTACCTGCATCAGCTCTTTCTTGCATCCTTCCTCAGAATCTATCACTTCCATTGAAAAATCACTAATTTCGCGTTGCTCTTTCAGCTTGTGCCGCAATTTCCGTTTCTTCAGGTCACGCGATTCCCCGCTTGAGTATTCAACTCCGCGAATGACCAGTTCATACTCCAACTCGTCATCGAGCAGATGGTCAGTGTTCATCGAACGATATTGTAAAAGCAACGATTGGAAATCCATTTTAAAAAAGTAAATCAAATTCAAATTTAGTTACACTAACACTAGGAAAAAGTTCAAAGTTCAAAAATAAAAACGCAATAAAATATTTACAGAAAAAATCACTAACAACTTAAACTAGAAAATCAAACGAAAATAAATGTAGTAGATTTTGTGTTTTGTGTATTTTGATGTTCAATTCAGGACCTTTATCAATTCAGTTACTTATTCTAATCGTGTTATTTGTCGAAGTTCAATTTTTAGAAATTTTAACTAATTTTTCTTTGGCGCAAAAGCTTTAGCGCTCTTTTCCGACTCACCAAACTGGCCACTGTCTTTCAATTTAAAAAAGTTCCTTATATGTTTCGAGCGGTGTTGCAAAGTGCACGGATCCTACGCTAACCGACAGTTTGCGTACTCTCCTGCCGCCTGTTAAAAAAATCTTCAGATTTTTAAATTCTACACGATCCTCCGATTACCTTTCGTGTGTTGTAGTTGGGCGCCAAGTGTTACCCGGGCAAAACTCGCGGTAAAACTGCAGTAGCAAGGGACCCTTAGAACTGGGTCTCAAGGCCGGCTTACTACTGGGCAATCGGAGGGGCTCCGCGACCAACGTGCAGACACTGTCACCTTACTTAGGCTATGGGAATTGAATATGTTGAACTATGAATGAACTATTGGCTTTATTGAAAATCTAAGAACGGTGTGGGTTGAATTTATTGAAAACTATTGTGATTTATGGTGTAGAGAGGGTGGTTTTATTAGGGTTTTGTGGGACGTACCGGTACTGTTGCTGTTGGTGGTGCACTGCCTGAAGTCTTGGTCGGTGGACGAGCGCTCGCCGATGCTGCTGCGGGCTGGACGGCCTGTCCGCCGGCAGATTGACGGTTTGGGGTGGTGGTGTGGTGCTCGGAAATTGGCTTGGTGGATCGTGCGAACAGATCGTCTTGGCTTGACGGTGCGATCTGTCTGTCTCACTGGCGTCTTGGTTACTCGGGCAAAACTCGCGGTAAAACTGCAGCAGCAAGTGACCCTTGGAGCTGTGTCTCAAGGTCGGCTTACTACTGGGCAATCGGAGGGGCTTCACGACCAACGTGCAGACACTGTCACCTTACTTGGGTTATGGTATTACAAATATGGAACTATGGAATTGAAACTATTGGTTTTATTGCAAATTTACTACTTTAATGGTGTGGGTGGTATTTATTGGAAACTATTGTAGATTATGGGTGTAGAGTGGGTGTTTTATTGAGAAATTGAGGACGTACCGGTACTGCTGCTGTTGGTTGTGCTTGGCCTGGTGTATTGGTCGGTGGACGAGCGCTCGCCGATGCTGTAGCGGGCTGGACTGCCTGTCCGCCGGCGGATTGACGGCTTGTGGTGGTGGTTTGGTGGTCGTAATAACTTGGTGGATCGTGCGAACAGATCGTCTTGGCTTGACGGTGCGATCTATCTGTCTCACTGGCGTCTTCCCTCTTTGTCGAAGATCGACAGAGTCCAGGACAAGGCCGGATTGACTCTGCCGAGAGGGGTCCTCTTTGGCGGTTAGGGCGCCTTTCGGGGCCCGAGGAATTCGCTCCTTAACGATTATGGCCTCGCAAGACCAGAGCGGGGTTACTCTCTTTTACGCTTTAGGCGTAGTGGCCAACTAGGGACCACTAGGCCGAGTCGTATGAACTTCGTATCTTCTCCCAAATCGTTCAAGCCACTCACTGATATTGTAACTAGGACACTTTATAACAATTTCTTATCGATCCGAAGCACACGAACGCCAGATACTTAATGAGGGATGGCGGATTCTTTTTACGCCTTAATCCTTACAATCACTTCTCCATCGAGACAGTTATTGTTCCACCACCCCTTTTGTATAGGATCTACGCCCGCCTTTTCATGTTGTACCCACTATGTGTATCCCAACATGTCTGCTCCTTGTACCCACTCTGTACCGTTGTAATGTTTTACATCATTCGAATTAAAATCTAGCTAACCCTACTAACAAACATACAATTTTATACATTTTAATTTAATTAACCCTACTAACCCAACACCTAATAACCTAAGAGACGTGACAGTATCAAAATAAACATATAGCACATTTTAAAAATCTTCAAATCATGTAACACACGGTTACAGGTTGAAACTTTAAATGAGGATGATTATGGTGGCTAAAAATGGCGATACAACATACAAACGTTACTTTATCAAATTTCAACTATTTTTTCGGTTGTATTAGCCCTTTTAGGTGGATTTATCATCTTTTAAAATTACCTAAGATTTTATTCGTCATAGTTACATTGTATTTTAAATAGATTTGCTAGATATGATCAATAAAATTAACTTATATTCTTAGATAGGCAACTTCGAATACTTTGACCCATTCTCACCCCCTCTAAGGGGTGAGATTGGGTCAATTTTCAATCATTTGTAGTTTAGTAAGTAATTCATATAATGTGATACTTTTTTGCTAAACTATCATTACTACATAGAAGAGTATACATACCAAATAAAAAGTTATTCCGACTTCAATTGCATTTGTTATTTAACAATTAATCTTTGAGTATCCTTTTTTGACCCATTCTCACCCCCAACGACGGTATGCTTAAACAGAAGACCACAGCACGACCAACACGCTTGACACGCAATCGTAGTATGCGTGTTAGCTTCTTGCACACCTTGGAGGACATCGTGTATGAAGATGCGTATGCGAGTGAGAATTTGTTTATTATCTTTTTTGCCGCTTGTCGAAATGAATTCCGGTCTTCGGCAACATTCATCATTGAGGTCTAAAGAATTCAATTTGACTTTGACCCTTTGACTATATCCATGTGTGAATGCTCTCCAACGCGGAGAACTTTTTTTTGGAAATTCTCAATAGTGATTCCCATACAAACCTACTTTGCTTTTGGGCCACCATTAAATCACCACCGAAATGGCTGAAAATTTGACAGGACTCTAGTTTTGCACCGAGGAGTGTAATGAACATATGGGAGCTTTGAATATTTAACATGTTTAATATCTGAACTGCCCTATTCCTCATAGATTTCTGCCAAGAAATTCTCCAAGCATGCCTCCAGGAATTCCTCCAAAGGACTGGTGAACGCCAATGCCCAATATGCTACCGTAAACTGGGGTGTAGTTGATCAGTGGGGTGAACTTGATTACTCAATTACCCGCGGATACCGACTCTCAAGGAAGTTACTATTCCATTTTAATGTTAAGTCATTGGATTGCGAATGATTAAAATAGAATTGTTGCTTCCTTGAAAGTCGGTATCCGCGGGTAATTGAGTGATCAAGTTCACCCTACTGATCAGCTATACCCCAGTTTACGGTACTTGCCATGAAATCTATATATTGAAACAAAACATTGTGCCGACACTAACAGTGACGGACCGCACAAACTTAGGTAAAATACTGACGCATAATTACGGATAAAATCAATGTGGCCAGCACCGTAAGGTGGCGGACTGTACTAAAATACAGAAGAACATTGGCGTATCTAGGACATTTTACTAGGGGGTGCCAGGTTAGTTTGTTTTTTTTTGTAAAAGGAAATATCGACCCACCCTCAATTTTTTAGTATAACGTCGCGGAAAAAAAAGCCCGCAAATTTAAACGCACTATGTTTTAAAGAACAGCTGTTTTTTGAAAATCCGAACCGTTGTACGTATAATACAAGAAATTTGTGTTTTTGCAAAGTATTCTTTCGGTGATTCCTCAGTGAATATTCCTGGATATTTATTTTGAAATTGTTTTTGCAATTCCTTTGGATTTGGCAAATTTCTTCGGTAATATCTATAAACCCCCTTCGGCAATTTCTTTAAGAATTTATTTGGTAATATGTTTGGAGGAATTTGATAATAAACACCTTTCGTGCATCCTTTAAAAATTTCATTGAAAATTACTTTGAAAATTTCTTCGGCAGTTACATTAGGAGTTTATTTGGCTGTTTTATTTCATTGACAAATCCTTGAAATGATTTCTCGGCAGTTCCTTTGCCAATTTTTCAGTAGTCTTTCAAGATTTTGTTTTGTTAACCCTAAAAGGGATACCTTCATGGCCTCAGTTTAGTCACCTCGCTAAGTGTGTTCCATCAAAGACGAGCTCTGAAATGCGCCTGGGGTCCAATGGACCCCAGGTATCCCTTTTAGGGTTAATGTCAGCAATTCTATTGATATTTGCTTTTTAAAATTTTCCAATTACTCTTCAGGCAGTTCTTTTGGGTATTCTTCAAGTGAAGCCTTTGGTAATACATTTGACAATGACTCTGAAAACCTCCTCACATTTTTTTTGGAAATGTTTTCGGCAAGTCAATCTATTTTTTTCGGGATTTTTGTCGATTTTTTGGACTTTCATTATCTATGCTATTCGGTATTCCTTCGCCTTCTTTTATAAATCGCTTCCATAATTAAAATGAAAATTTTAGACAATTTCTTCTAGATAACTTCAGTAATTATGTAAGGATGCAGCAGATGATTATAGAATACTATCTGCATCGAAAATTTATATGAGAATTTAATCAGCAATTCCTGCAATTGGAAATTTCAATTATTACCTTGGAAACTTCTTCGGTAATTCTTTTGAAAATTAATTCGGCAAATTTCTTAGAGATTTCCTTCGAGAATTCATTTGAAAGAAAATCTTTGGCGGTTCACTAAAATTTCTGTCACGGTGATTCTACGGCAATTACTTTTGGAATTATATCTAAATTTTCTTCAGAAATTCCTTTGATGATATCGGAAAATTCTTTGAGAGTTTCTGCTATTTTTTTGTGAATGTTTTTGGAAATTTTTATAGAATTTATTTCGGCAATTCATTTGAGATTGGATTTGGCCAGTTTCTTGAAGAAGCCTGAATATTTTCTTCAGGAATTCCTCTGGTAATTCTTATATGAATTGGCAACTACTTTGAAAGTTCTAAGGTAATTTTGATGGAAATTTTTCCGGCAATTTTTTTTAAGAATTTGTCAGGAAGTTTTTCGAGAATATCATAAGATTTTCTTTGAGCAAGCCTAGTTGAGATTTTTTTTTAAATTTCCAATTCAGCAATTTTTGGAAGCAATAAATAGAAATACAATTAGATCATAAAGAATTGCAAAAGTAATCACGATAAAATTGCCTGAGAAATTGGCAAAATATCTGAAGAAGAAATTGCTGAAATAATTTCAGACGAATAGCCATTGAAACTATAGGAAAAAAAATGCAGATTAAAATCCGATAAATCTACCGCAGAAATTAAAAAAAAAACAACCATGCCGAAAGAACCCTCAAATAAATGGCCATACTGTGGTGGAGCGAATACGGAGTCGTTGGTTTGAATCCCACCAGAACGGGATTTTTTTTTCCATAAACTCATTTCTCAATTTGTCAATTAGCAACATTCTGTGAGTTTTAATTAATTACAAGACAGTATCAAAAATATCTGTGAAATTAAGCTAAATAGCATGCACATAGAGAGAATGCCAACATGCATTGGTATTATTACATTATTATTAAATTACATTACATTACATTACACGTACGCAGAAGGAGTTCCTGGATGAAAGTCAAGAGGAGTTCCTTGAGAAATCCAATGAGAAATATTTGGAGAAATCCCTGGAAAAAAAATGTTTTGGATTTCCAGGAGGCAACACCGAAGGTACTTCTGCAAGGCTCCTAAGAAGATTGCCTTGAATATTCCCAGCAAGTTTTTGAAGGAATCCCTGGAAAAAATCTTAGAAGAATCCTTAAAAGAATTCCGGGAGGTATTACAGTATGAATTTCTGGAGGAATCATAGGAGGAGTTGCTGGAGGAAACTATACAGGAATTTCTAGAGAAATCCCATCACGAATGCCTGGAGGAATCCCAAGAAAAAATCCTCGGAAT